>NC_042299.1:585625-739311 GCF_901000725.2 Takifugu rubripes | reverse complement strand
TTAAAGTATCCGGCGTCTCTAAGGTCTGCAAATAGCTCCATCCAGAACTGACTCCTATGGAAATTGGTAAAATAAATGATCATTTTAAGCATATACATATGCATAAGTGAATGAATGAAGTAAAAGGTAAATTACTTGATGAAGGCCATTTACCTCCCCTTTCTGAATATGGACCACCAGGACTCAATCCTCTGGTTATTTGTGGATGAGCCATACATGTGGCTGGACGCTCCAGAGTAGTGGTCTCTGAGGTGGTGGCGTAGGGTGCACTGAATTGCAGCCATGATTCCGTTCTCCGTGCCGCAATCAGTCCTCAATCTCATGGGAATGAGAGAGGTTTCGCACACATGACAGAAAATAGTGGCCGATCACACTTGGGTCATTATTTGAAGGCCCCCATGTGAGCCACAGCACTTTGTGTGAAAATCCATCAATACAGCCGGAAAGAGCAAAACCAAATGGCTTAAGTTTATCATAACCATCTGCGTGCCACATATAGTTCGTTCCCATGGAGTGGTAGGTTCTAGTGATGGGACGAGCGACACTGGTGCGTCAGCACTGTGCCGAGAGCTCAAGAGTGAAACCCCGTATCGGTGCGTGTAACAAAGAATCACGTGACCGATACAGGAACTGTATCGTTTGGATGTGCCGCGCCAAAGTGTGTTTATAAGGAAACAAACTGTATCGACATGTCGTGGGTTTGTTGGATGGAGTTTTGCAGTTGCGCAATTATGGATCGTTCTAAGAAGTTTTCCCCAGTGTGGAATAATTTTGATCTTGTGACTCCAAACAAGGGAAGTCTTTTTCTCCTTTGAGCATTGTTTACTGTTATACTATTTTTTACGGTGGCACGTTGCACTCACTTTATCACTTTATCAAGTGAATGACCTGTGATGCATATGATAGTCAGTTAAAGAGCCTTACAGTTGCTTTATTCATTTTATCTCATAATAACGAGATCCTGATCTCGAAATCATGAGATAGGGTGTCTGTTTTTTTAACAAGTGAATGCAATGCGCCACCTTAGTTTTTACTCTGTTCTAGTAAGAGGTTTGAATTGTTTGTAACTTTTTATATTATTGTAGCTGAAGTGTCGGGTCTGCTCCACAGAGCTCTCTTACATCAATAAGAGCACTTCATTAATGCTGAGGCATTATAGAGCTCGGCATGGCAGTGAAGAATTGGCAGATACTCGAGAGAGAACCAGAAAACATATCCACATCTGCATCAACTTGCACTTAAAACTCTCTGCTCACCATCGTCATCTGCACCGTGTGAAAGAGTATTTTCTAAGGCTGGAGAGCTGGTGTCTAAGAGGAGAAATCGCCTTGGAACAAAGACACTCCAAAAACTTTTTTTCCTCAATAAAAATTCATAAACAAATCACTTTTTTGTATTATTTCATATGATTTAACAGTTAAGTTAACAAAAAATGTGTGTACATAAGTAAAAAATTGTAACTCTGAATTGTAACTCAAATTTGCTATATTTTACAGACCAACTCAGTTTAGCAAACAAGGAATTCCTTTACCTGCAATCATTTTATAACTACTGCAGGGGTCATACAGTTTGTGTAGTGTGTCAATACACTCCTTGAGGTATCATCATCCCATCACTAGTAGGTTCTTCTGACAAACCTTCTCCGTGCTCTCCTCTCGCACCCGCGTCTGCGTTATATTAATATCACTCCCACAGTACCTTAAATTTCCATTTAAAATGCACCAACTCTAGTAAAGTAGAATTAAAGCGGTACGTAATCTAATACGATGCTCATAATCGCGCATAAATAAATGAAGGCAAAAACATATTAAAATGGAGGCAGCAATGTTCCGCTAAGGTGAAAGAATTTTACGCTTTAGTAAGATATGTGAAACAAATAGCGGACGATACATACATTTGTACGTCATCTCTCCTCGTTTACCCACCATGAACAGATTGCCACGTGAGACCGCGGACACTGTTGGGATATATTTCGGAGTTAGGGTGCATCAGTTGTACACTACTTTTCGCGGTGCACTGTGGGATACATTGAGTACACTACATAGGGTACAGCGATGCTCACTAAGCATTCAGACACTATTTCAAAATGGCGTCCACACTATTGAGTGCACTATTAGGGTATAGGGAGTGGTTTCAGACACAGAGTATATGTCAGGAAATTACCTCCTTAGTGGAAGACTGAGCTCTCCAAGTGAATGTTTTCTAGTTTAATATTAATCTTGACAGAGATTGCAGATTATGTCAAAAGATTTTTTTATATGAAGAGGCATGAAGAGCTTCTTTATCATAGTCGCATTAATGTATGTTAACTTGACAAGTTTTATACAGAATGTCATATATTTCCTTAAAACACAACGACTCCATGTTCAGGCAACAGTTGTACAATCATAAGTTGTTCAATTGTGACATTTGGACAGTGGTAAATATTCAATTCCAATGTTCGAATGCCTTTGTTCTGATTCTTTCTTCCTGAATCGTACTCTCCAGCTTCTCCTCAAATGTTCTCAGTCGTTTCTGAATGATATGCTTGTCCTCCTTAATCTTCCCTGTGATGTGTTCATATCGAGAATAAAAGCGTTTGACATCCAAAAGCTGCTTTCGAAGATCCTTCAGTCTGCACTTAGCCTCACGTTTCTGTATTCTGAGGATGGCCATCTCCATTTCTTCTTTTGCTGGTGCTAGCCCCAACCATCTACACATTCTTTGGCTCAACGAAGGACTAATTTTCAGCAGCCTGTCATCAAGCCACTTTATTATTTCCTCAAGTTCATCAACCTCCATCTGAATCTTCTCAAAACATGATCCTAAAGATACTATAGATGTATTTTGCCCTGTCCAGCTGCTCTTTGAGGTCTTCAATGCTGTCCCGTGCCAAACGCCTCTGGCTAATTAGAAGACTGATCTCTGCTTGATGCTTCTTCCACTTTGGACTGAAGAACTTGAAATTACTTTTGTATTCTGAGGTCTGATTATCCTCTAATTTTTCTTCAAGCTTTTTCACAGTGCTACGGAGGGCAAACGTTTCTTTACAGTAATTCTTAATGATGTTCTTGTAAATAAAGAACAGGCGTTGGGTCTTTTTCAGCTGTCCATTTAAGTCATCACCCCTGTTGATGTCTTCAGACAACTGCTGGTTAATACCATTGATGTTTTCTTCCCAAACTTCAGTTTCCAAAACAAGTTTGTTCTCTTTTTCAGCTTGCTCTAATGGAGTACTGCACACTTCCCTTTCCTGAAGGATTTTGACTCTTTCACGTAGCTTATCCACGTCCTCTGCAAGTTCTTCAATGAGGTTCTCATTGATGCGTTGATGGTTTTGTGTAAACTGTAGCTGCTCTTTTATTTTATTGTGGCTCTCCAGAAGTTTCTGGGTTTCAGTATCCAGTCCAATATTGGGGAGGAGGTTCTTGTCATTCTGACAATCAAATATATTTTGAAGGTTTGAAGGTACTGTTTTATTCAGATCCTTGAAATGTTCCTCCAGGGTCACAATGTCTTCCTGTATGTGGCTATTCAATGCATGAATCTTACTATTGGCCTCCTGCAGATCCTGAATGGCCTGAGAGGGAGTTTTAGTTTGGTCAGTGTTTATTTGTGGAGGACGCTCATCATACTTCATGGAAATATTTTTGTAGAAATGATTTAACTCCTCTTTGTCCATCCGCTCCATTAGTCTTTTCAGATAGTAAAACAAGACACTTTTGTTATGGTTGTATCTGAAAAGAAGATTCTGATGTTCAGAAAGTAGATGTTCAAGGAATATTTGTGATTCCATTTCTTGTATATGTATTGTCTTAGTGTTTAAATTGCTAATGTCAGCAGCTATTTCAACAGCACAGTATAAAGTATTTTCCGTTACATCAACTTTTCAAGTAGAGGATAAAATATTTAACGATGTTTGTCTTTGAAGTGCTAAACCAAAGCGGGACCTCATTCAGCTCAGTTTATGTAAAGATGGCTCTTCTCTTAAGACTACTACAGTACTCGTGGTTGGTCTATTGAAGGTGCCTGACCAAATGACGTGGTCCAAATGTCCATGGAGCTTCTCCCCAAACAGGCTGCAGGACTCAAGGTTTTGAGCTTCTCATACATCCAGGCCATATTTATCCATAAAGCTCTCTGTAGGTCAACTGAACTGATGAAAGTAACTGGAAGATTTTGGCTTCTCATCTAAAAAGCTTCTTCACTTCTGACAGGTTTGGTGGAAGAATAAACTATCTCAGCTTCTGTAGCATCAAAGGGCCAAACGCCCATCATGGTGGGTTAGGTTTCATGAGTTCCCTTCCATTCAGGCTCATTGGTGAAACAAAGGCCCATAGAAACCAGTTGATAGTGGTGCCTATCAGGAGAGTCATTGTGGTCACGTGGCCCAGGTGAGAGTGGAGTGTTTACAGGTGTGTGAAGAGGTGTTTACCTGGTTGGAGAGAGATCGCAGCACTGTTATAGGCAGACAAAAGCTTAACCTTAAACTAGAGCTCACGGAAGATGGGTCCAAATGCACCCGGGCCAGACGGGAGTTAGAATATATAAAAAAAGATTTTACTACATGAAAAAACATTTCAACAATAGTCAGTGGCGATCTTCAAATCTTTGATATTAACACACTTCAACCACCTGTTTTTATGTCCATTAATGAGATAAAACTCCAAAGACAAATTAACATAATTATCAGAAATTAACAAATGACATGAAGGAGGGGAAAACACATTTGTAAGAAAACAAAACGAGTGCTCTCTATTTCTGTTTAACCTTTTGGGGTTTGAAGAAATTTTGGTCAGAAGTGACAACAGGGCTCTTGCAGCTATACACATTGCTGGTATTGCCCGTCTTAGCGTCAGTAACTAGACAATTCCACAGAAGTTGTGAGGGTGTGCCTCACCCTCTGGCCGGTCCCTGCCCCCACTTTCATATTGCCTGTTGCCCCCCCCTCCCCAGGACTAATTACAAGAAAAGATATATGCCAAACTTTTTGATGGGAAAAAAAGAGGATAACAAAGGGTGGCCTCCTCTAGGGAGGCACACCCAATTAAAAAGCCACTTCCAGTTAGGTGTAAGAATGGAGGAAGTTGAGGTTTTTTGGGGATTGCTCGGGCGTTGTTGTAGTTACGGTCTTGATTCCCTAGAGTAAAATCCGCCGTGCACATTTCGGTGGTTGGTTCATGAGCGTGCGACCTGCGGTTCCCAAATGATTCCACTTTTTGTGCAGGAGCTTGTAGGATAGTTACAGGTGCGCCTAGGAGGCACACCCAATTAAATCACTACAGAAATGTGATAAATGCTGCAGCTCACTACAAGTGAAATAAGTAAAAAGGATTAAAAGGAATTTTACAGCATATTGTTGGATTGCAATACCTCTCGTGTGTCACTGCCAATCCGCGTGTTCTTTAAATGAAGACTTTAAGTAAACAAATGTCAATTTCAAAATGTATTTAGCAAACAGAATCAATTCAAGATACAAATATTACAGAGCTCCGGGCCAGTTCATAACCCTACCAACAACAGAGTCAATTGTCAGGGCATGAAGTCTGACAACCTAACTATCCCTTGGCCCAGTTTATATAGAAAGACATATGTAATTATTGATGCTAATTCAGTCCAATCCAGTCCTTTTTCTTGGGTGACTTCATCTTCTTCTTCCTGCCTCATTTGGTGTTGGTGCAGTCCTTCTCCATTGTCTTCTCAGATGGCCAGGTCAGAGGTCTTATTCCTGTCCAGGAACTTATCAATCACCAGTAAATTATGCTGTCATATTTTACGATGAGGGTCTACCATTTCCTGTCTGCCTGGCTCCAACTGTCTAAGCAGTATTCATGTCAAAGAAGGGTCAACTGACTTGCTTATGTGTATTCCTACTAAAGATTATATAGTATTCCTAACTTCGAAACTAACTGTAACATAAAACAAAAACATACAGTATAACACATGCTAATAAGATAAAATATGCTAACAATATAAACTAATTCTCTTCAATATATAGATAAACAGATGGTCAGAATAAAAGGCAGCATTGATGTTCAGTTCAATTTGAATGTAAAGTTAAATTTGAATAGATGCGTCTTCCGTTTTGATTTCAAAGCCTTCGTATTTCACTAGCGAGTACAGGCTAAATCTTTGTAAATAAAGGTTGCGATGGCTTCTCCTGTCGTTATGGCCCACAGAGAAGCGGCTGATACTGTTACCGAGGCCCAGGCGCCTTGTCAGACGCTCAAGTTTGCGCCTCACTAGATCCTGACGAGCGATATTTTTGAAATTGGAGACTACTTTAACACTTCAACAAGTCAAAGCATTTAAGAACGAGAATTTATGCATGGATTCAGGTCCAAACTAGTTTATTTTAGGAATTGACCCAGAATCTACTGCCCGAAATGACTCATTTTATTAAGATATCTTGGCACTTGTTTTCAGGAAACCAGGAAATACAAATGTGCTAAATCTTGGGGAAGTCTTCCTGTTGTCGCAGTCCTTCAGCCCTCTGTTCCAACATGAGGAGCGCCACAGAACTCAGCCCAGGAAAGAGCAGAATCTCTGGAAGATGTTTGGTTTTCTGGGTGGTCCCAAGAGTTTTTTGGCAATACGGACCATTTGTTCTTCAATGATTGACTCCTCCGAGTACTTCAGTAGGAACAGGACCTCGTTCGGATTGCCCAGCTTTTTACAGGCTTTGTGGATTGTTTTGTCCATCTTGTTAAATGATTCCTCTGTCAGACTTAGATTTGCATTATTATCCCAGACTTGGGGCCAGACCTGTGCAAGGAGAGCACCGAGGACTTCATCGTTGTACTGAGGTACAATGTTTGCTTTTTGGTGAATGTGATTAAGAATCTTTTCAATTAAAAACTGGACAAATGCTCTCATTGACTCCACTTCCTTAGTTTCTTGTGGTTCCACTCCAACCACCGACGGGGGTGCATAGCTGTCTAGATGTTTTTCAAGAGAAACTGCAGCTTCTTCTAATGGTTCCTCCACGCTTACAAATGTATCCAATTCTTCAGCTTGCTCAATCTCAGAGTGAGGATCTGCTCTATCTTCAAGTGCCTCCTCAGCTTCTGAAGTCTGCAGTTCTCCTCTTAGGCTACTGTTAGCACCCTCCACATCCTCTAATGGATCTTCCAGAATTGGTGAGAGAATATTCACCTTGGCAGCAAATTTTACAACCAGACTTTTCAGGAACCAGTTCATTGAGGATGCAAATTTCCAGGCCTTCTTCTTGATGTCAGCATATAATTCTTTATTCCTCTGAGTGTCTTTGCTGACAGTCTCTGGTGACAAGCGTTGGTAGATGACGTCACTCACTGTTTTGGTGAAAAGGGGCTCATCGTTGGTCACTGTGTGGAACCCAAGTACAAATGAATTCTTCTCATCGGATTCAAGCCAGGATGTCACGATGTATACGATTGACCTTGCTATATCGTTGCTATCACCTGTCCTCAGCCACAGGTGTTGTTTCCTCAGCCGGCTGATCAAGCGACGGATCCAAACGTTGAGAAAACATTTGGCGAAGAAATTTATGATCTTTCGTTTGCAAAGTTTTAAGGGATTCTTCTTCCCCTTGTTTTCACTAAGAAAGATTTCAATGTCTTCTGATAGTTCCTTGATCTCTTTAGCGGTCTCTGTGAAGACCCCTTCGTAATCTTTATCTGGAACGATGTCCAAAATAGGAGTGACGATTTCTTTTAACTCATTGCTGAGAGAGGAATGAGGACCACCATCAGCAACTGCATTTTCCACATCTGTGGTCTCAACTGGAGAATCCTTCCTCTGTTTAATCTTTTGGGGTCTGAAGAACTTTTTGACCCTTTTCGCAAACTTCCTCATCACACCAGTGGCAAAAAGAATCATGGAGTTAATTGAGAGGGACTTTGTGATGGTCTTAGGAGAGCCGGATAACACTGAGTCCAGCCCTTCTTTCACCTCTTCCTTGATCATGTCTGTTAGACTCCTCAGTGTGGCATCATCAGCATGATCTGGAATGTTCAAAGCTTCAGATAAACTCTTCGGCACTGATTTTTCCAAGCTTGACAGAACATCTCCTTTTAATTTTGGATCCTCTTGGACTGTTGTCGCTACGGCCGCAGTCACAGAACTTATCAGGTCTAAAACCAGATCTGCTAAAAGAATGCGAGTTGTGTCGTCAGGGGAACCCAAGGTCAACGAGTTCCACTGTTCATTTGTAATTTTCTCAAAAAATAAATTAATTGATGGACGAAGAGTGTCCGCTGTCAACGTGTCTCTCTGCATATTTGGGGGTTTTGTTCTTGTCTTTTAGATTCTATACTGAGTCTTCAGGTTAAAGTTTTACTCATAGGTCAAATAACTGCACATAAGTCAATAAAATAAATATGCAAAGTGTATTTAATATAAAATTATCATTCAAGCAACAAAGCAAATATTACCAAGGTTTGAATCTGCCTTTGATTAAAACTCAACAACAAAGCAAATATTACCAACATGTCACCTGTCTTTGATAGTTGTCAGCCAAGCAAATATTACCAGCATGCAGAACTGTCCTTGATATTACTATCAAAGTAGTCAGAGAGTCTAACAGGGTGGGATTAAGTGGAATCTGCATTACAAGAGTGTTACACCTGCACCCATTTCTTAGACAAAAGCCCAGCCTTCTATTTTCACCCTTTATCCATTTGAGCCCAACATCACAGACCTTTACAGGTGCCTCCCACATCCAAGGACCCTTTCCCAGGTCATAAGTGACAACAGGGCTCTTGCAGCTATACACACTGCTGGTATTGCCCGTCTTAGCGTCAGTAACTAGACAATTCCACGGAAGTTGTGAGGGTGTGCCTCGCCCTCTGGCCGGTCCCTGCCCCCCCTCACACCCCTTTCATGTTGCCTGTTGCCCCCCCCCCCCCCCGCCCCCCAGGACTAATTACAAGAACTTTAAAACTTGAGCAAGTAATTTTTCGGAGACTACTTTAACACTTCAACCAGTCAAAGCATTTAGGAACGAGAATTTATGCCTGGATTCAGGTCCAAACTAGTTCATTTTAGGAATTGACCCAGAGTCTACTGGCCCAAATGACTCATTTTATTAAGATATCTTGGCACTTGTTTTCAGGAAACCAGGAAATACAAATGTGCTAAATCTTGGGGAAGTCTTCCTGTTGTCGCAGTCCTTCAGCCCTCTGTTCCAACATGAGGAGCGCCACAGAACTCAGCCCAGGAAAGAGCAGAATCTCTGGAAGATGTTTGGTTTTCTGGGTGGTCCCAAGAGTTTTTTGGCAATACGGACCATTTGTTCTTCAATGATTGACTCCTCCGAGTACTTCAGTAGGAACAGGACCTCGTTCGGATTGCCCAGCTTTTTACAGGCTTTGTGGATTGTTTTGTCCATCTTGTTAAATGATTCCTCTGTCAGACTTAGATTTGCATTATTATCCCAGACTTGGGGCCAGACCTGTGCAAGGAGAGCACCGAGGACTTCATCGTTGTACTGAGGTACAATGTTTGCTTTTTGGTGAATGTGATTAAGAATCTTTTCAATTAAAAACTGGACAAATGCTCTCATTGACTCCACTTCCTTAGTTTCTTGTGGTTCCACTCCAACCACCGACGGGGGTGCATAGCTGTCTAGATGTTTTTCAAGAGAAACTGCAGCTTCTTCTAATGGTTCCTCCACGCTTACAAATGTATCCAATTCTTCAGCTTGCTCAATCTCAGAGTGAGGATCTGCTCTATCTTCAAGTGCCTCCTCAGCTTCTGAAGTCTGCAGTTCTCCTCTTAGGCTACTGTTAGCACCCTCCACATCCTCTAATGGATCTTCCAGAATTGGTGAGAGAATATTCACCTTGGCAGCAAATTTTACAACCAGACTTTTCAGGAACCAGTTCATTGAGGATGCAAATTTCCAGGCCTTCTTCTTGATGTCAGCATATAATTCTTTATTCCTCTGAGTGTCTTTGCTGACAGTCTCTGGTGACAAGCGTTGGTAGATGACGTCACTCACTGTTTTGGTGAAAAGGGGCTCATCGTTGGTCACTGTGTGGAACCCAAGTACAAATGAATTCTTCTCATCGGATTCAAGCCAGGATGTCACGATGTATACGATTGACCTTGCTATATCGTTGCTATCACCTGTCCTCAGCCACAGGTGTTGTTTCCTCAGCCGGCTGATCAAGCGACGGATCCAAACGTTGAGAAAACATTTGGCGAAGAAATTTATGATCTTTCGTTTGCAAAGTTTTAAGGGATTCTTCTTCCCCTTGTTTTCACTAAGAAAGATTTCAATGTCTTCTGATAGTTCCTTGATCTCTTTAGCGGTCTCTGTGAAGACCCCTTCGTAATCTTTATCTGGAACGATGTCCAAAATAGGAGTGACGATTTCTTTTAACTCATTGCTGAGAGAGGAATGAGGACCACCATCAGCAACTGCATTTTCCACATCTGTGGTCTCAACTGGAGAATCCTTCCTCTGTTTAATCTTTTGGGGTCTGAAGAACTTTTTGACCCTTTTCGCAAACTTCCTCATCACACCAGTGGCAAAAAGAATCATGGAGTTAATTGAGAGGGACTTTGTGATGGTCTTAGGAGAGCCGGATAACACTGAGTCCAGCCCTTCTTTCACCTCTTCCTTGATCATGTCTGTTAGACTCCTCAGTGTGGCATCATCAGCATGATCTGGAATGTTCAAAGCTTCAGATAAACTCTTCGGCACTGATTTTTCCAAGCTTGACAGAACATCTCCTTTTAATTTTGGATCCTCTTGGACTGTTGTCGCTACGGCCGCAGTCACAGAACTTATCAGGTCTAAAACCAGATCTGCTAAAAGAATGCGAGTTGTGTCGTCAGGGGAACCCAAGGTCAACGAGTTCCACTGTTCATTTGTAATTTTCTCAAAAAATAAATTAATTGATGGACGAAGAGTGTCCGCTGTCAACGTGTCTCTCTGCATATTTGGGGGTTTTGTTCTTGTCTTTTAGATTCTATACTGAGTCTTCAGGTTAAAGTTTTACTCATAGGTCAAATAACTGCACATAAGTCAATAAAATAAATATGCAAAGTGTATTTAATATAAAATTATCATTCAAGCAACAAAGCAAATATTACCAAGGTTTGAATCTGCCTTTGATTAAAACTCAACAACAAAGCAAATATTACCAACATGTCACCTGTCTTTGATAGTTGTCAGCCAAGCAAATATTACCAGCATGCAGAACTGTCCTTGATATTACTATCAAAGTAGTCAGAGAGTCTAACAGGGTGGGATTAAGTGGAATCTGCATTACAAGAGTGTTACACCTGCACCCATTTCTTAGACAAAAGCCCAGCCTTCTATTTTCACCCTTTATCCATTTGAGCCCAACATCACAGACCTTTACAGGTGCCTCCCACATCCAAGGACCCTTTCCCAGGTCATAAGTGACAACAGGGCTCTTGCAGCTATACACACTGCTGGTATTGCCCGTCTTAGCGTCAGTAACTAGACAATTCCACGGAAGTTGTGAGGGTGTGCCTCGCCCTCTGGCCGGTCCCTGCCCCCCCTCACACCCCTTTCATGTTGCCTGTTGCCCCCCCCCCCCCCGCCCCCCAGGACTAATTACAAGAACTTTAAAACTTGAGCAAGTAATTTTTCGGAGACTACTTTAACACTTCAACCAGTCAAAGCATTTAGGAACGAGAATTTATGCCTGGATTCAGGTCCAAACTAGTTCATTTTAGGAATTGACCCAGAGTCTACTGGCCCAAATGACTCATTTTATTAAGATATCTTGGCACTTGTTTTCAGGAAACCAGGAAATACAAATGTGCTAAATCTTGGGGAAGTCTTCCTGTTGTCGCAGTCCTTCAGCCCTCTGTTCCAACATGAGGAGCGCCACAGAACTCAGCCCAGGAAAGAGCAGAATCTCTGGAAGATGTTTGGTTTTCTGGGTGGTCCCAAGAGTTTTTTGGCAATACGGACCATTTGTTCTTCAATGATTGACTCCTCCGAGTACTTCAGTAGGAACAGGACCTCGTTCGGATTGCCCAGCTTTTTACAGGCTTTGTGGATTGTTTTGTCCATCTTGTTAAATGATTCCTCTGTCAGACTTAGATTTGCATTATTATCCCAGACTTGGGGCCAGACCTGTGCAAGGAGAGCACCGAGGACTTCATCGTTGTACTGAGGTACAATGTTTGCTTTTTGGTGAATGTGATTAAGAATCTTTTCAATTAAAAACTGGACAAATGCTCTCATTGACTCCACTTCCTTAGTTTCTTGTGGTTCCACTCCAACCACCGACGGGGGTGCATAGCTGTCTAGATGTTTTTCAAGAGAAACTGCAGCTTCTTCTAATGGTTCCTCCACGCTTACAAATGTATCCAATTCTTCAGCTTGCTCAATCTCAGAGTGAGGATCTGCTCTATCTTCAAGTGCCTCCTCAGCTTCTGAAGTCTGCAGTTCTCCTCTTAGGCTACTGTTAGCACCCTCCACATCCTCTAATGGATCTTCCAGAATTGGTGAGAGAATATTCACCTTGGCAGCAAATTTTACAACCAGACTTTTCAGGAACCAGTTCATTGAGGATGCAAATTTCCAGGCCTTCTTCTTGATGTCAGCATATAATTCTTTATTCCTCTGAGTGTCTTTGCTGACAGTCTCTGGTGACAAGCGTTGGTAGATGACGTCACTCACTGTTTTGGTGAAAAGGGGCTCATCGTTGGTCACTGTGTGGAACCCAAGTACAAATGAATTCTTCTCATCGGATTCAAGCCAGGATGTCACGATGTATACGATTGACCTTGCTATATCGTTGCTATCACCTGTCCTCAGCCACAGGTGTTGTTTCCTCAGCCGGCTGATCAAGCGACGGATCCAAACGTTGAGAAAACATTTGGCGAAGAAATTTATGATCTTTCGTTTGCAAAGTTTTAAGGGATTCTTCTTCCCCTTGTTTTCACTAAGAAAGATTTCAATGTCTTCTGATAGTTCCTTGATCTCTTTAGCGGTCTCTGTGAAGACCCCTTCGTAATCTTTATCTGGAACGATGTCCAAAATAGGAGTGACGATTTCTTTTAACTCATTGCTGAGAGAGGAATGAGGACCACCATCAGCAACTGCATTTTCCACATCTGTGGTCTCAACTGGAGAATCCTTCCTCTGTTTAATCTTTTGGGGTCTGAAGAACTTTTTGACCCTTTTCGCAAACTTCCTCATCACACCAGTGGCAAAAAGAATCATGGAGTTAATTGAGAGGGACTTTGTGATGGTCTTAGGAGAGCCGGATAACACTGAGTCCAGCCCTTCTTTCACCTCTTCCTTGATCATGTCTGTTAGACTCCTCAGTGTGGCATCATCAGCATGATCTGGAATGTTCAAAGCTTCAGATAAACTCTTCGGCACTGATTTTTCCAAGCTTGACAGAACATCTCCTTTTAATTTTGGATCCTCTTGGACTGTTGTCGCTACGGCCGCAGTCACAGAACTTATCAGGTCTAAAACCAGATCTGCTAAAAGAATGCGAGTTGTGTCGTCAGGGGAACCCAAGGTCAACGAGTTCCACTGTTCATTTGTAATTTTCTCAAAAAATAAATTAATTGATGGACGAAGAGTGTCCGCTGTCAACGTGTCTCTCTGCATATTTGGGGGTTTTGTTCTTGTCTTTTAGATTCTATACTGAGTCTTCAGGTTAAAGTTTTACTCATAGGTCAAATAACTGCACATAAGTCAATAAAATAAATATGCAAAGTGTATTTAATATAAAATTATCATTCAAGCAACAAAGCAAATATTACCAAGGTTTGAATCTGCCTTTGATTAAAACTCAACAACAAAGCAAATATTACCAACATGTCACCTGTCTTTGATAGTTGTCAGCCAAGCAAATATTACCAGCATGCAGAACTGTCCTTGATATTACTATCAAAGTAGTCAGAGAGTCTAACAGGGTGGGATTAAGTGGAATCTGCATTACAAGAGTGTTACACCTGCACCCATTTCTTAGACAAAAGCCCAGCCTTCTATTTTCACCCTTTATCCATTTGAGCCCAACATCACAGACCTTTACAGGTGCCTCCCACATCCAAGGACCCTTTCCCAGGTCATAAGTGACAACAGGGCTCTTGCAGCTATACACACTGCTGGTATTGCCCGTCTTAGCGTCAGTAACTAGACAATTCCACGGAAGTTGTGAGGGTGTGCCTCGCCCTCTGGCCGGTCCCTGCCCCCCCCCCCCCCCCTTTCATGTTGCCTGTTGCCCCCCCCCCCCCCCGCCCCCCAGGACTAATTACAAGAACTTTAAAACTTGAGCGAGTCATTTTTCAGGGACTACTTTAACACTTCAACCAGTCAAAGAATTTAGGAACGAGAATTTATGCCTGGATTCAGGTCCAAACTAGTTCATTTTAGGAATTGACCCAGAGTCTACTGGCCCAAATGACTCATTTTATTAAGATATCTTGGCACTTGTTTTCAGGAAACCAGGAAATACAAATGTGCTAAATCTTGGGGAAGTCTTCCTGTTGTCGCAGTCCTTCAGCCCTCTGTTCCAACATGAGGAGCGCCACAGAACTCAGCCCAGGAAAGAGCAGAATCTCTGGAAGATGTTTGGTTTTCTGGGTGGTCCCAAGAGTTTTTTGGCAATACAGACCATTTGTTCTTCAATGATTGACTCCTCCGAGTACTTCAGTAGGAACAGGACTTCGTTCGGATTGCCCAGCTTTTTACAGGCTTTGTGGATTGTTTTGTCCATCTTGTTAAATGATTCCTCTGTCAGACTTAGATTTGCATTATTATCCCAGACTTGGGGCCAGACCTGTGCAAGGAGAGCACCGAGGACTTCATCGTTGTACTGAGGTACAATGTTTGCTTTTTGGTGAATGTGATTAAGAATCTTTTCAATTAAAAACTGGACAAATGCTCTCATTGACTCCACTTCCTTAGTTTCTTGTGGTTCCACTCCAACCACCGACGGGGGTGCATAGCTGTCTAGATGTTTTTCAAGAGAAACTGCAGCTTCTTCTAATGGTTCCTCCACGCTTACAAATGTATCCAATTCTTCAGCTTGCTCAATCTCAGAGTGAGGATCTGCTCTATCTTCAAGTGCCTCCTCAGCTTCTGAAGTCTGCAGTTCTCCTCTTAGGCTACTGTTAGCACCCTCCACATCCTCTAATGGATCTTCCAGAATTGGTGAGAGAATATTCACCTTGGCAGCAAATTTTACAACCAGACTTTTCAGGAACCAGTTCATTGAGGATGCAAATTTCCAGGCCTTCTTCTTGATGTCAGCATATAATTCTTTATTCCTCTGAGTGTCTTTGCTGACAGTCTCTGGTGACAAGCGTTGGTAGATGACGTCACTCACTGTTTTGGTGAAAAGGGGCTCATCGTTGGTCACTGTGTGGAACCCAAGTACAAATGAATTCTTCTCATCGGATTCAAGCCAGGATGTCACGATGTATACGATTGACCTTGCTATATCGTTGCTATCACCTGTCCTCAGCCACAGGTGTTGTTTCCTCAGCCGGCTGATCAAGCGACGGATCCAAACGTTGAGAAAACATTTGGCGAAGAAATTTATGATCTTTCGTTTGCAAAGTTTTAAGGGATTCTTCTTCCCCTTGTTTTCACTAAGAAAGATTTCAATGTCTTCTGATAGTTCCTTGATCTCTTTAGCGGTCTCTGTGAAGACCCCTTCGTAATCTTTATCTGGAACGATGTCCAAAATAGGAGTGACGATTTCTTTTAACTCATTGCTGAGAGAGGAATGAGGACCACCATCAGCAACTGCATTTTCCACATCTGTGGTCTCAACTGGAGAATCCTTCCTCTGTTTAATCTTTTGGGGTCTGAAGAACTTTTTGACCCTTTTCGCAAACTTCCTCATCACACCAGTGGCAAAAAGAATCATGGAGTTAATTGAGAGGGACTTTGTGATGGTCTTAGGAGAGCCGGATAACACTGAGTCCAGCCCTTCTTTCACCTCTTCCTTGATCATGTCTGTTAGACTCCTCAGTGTGGCATCATCAGCATGATCTGGAATGTTCAAAGCTTCAGATAAACTCTTCGGCACTGATTTTTCCAAGCTTGACAGAACATCTCCTTTTAATTTTGGATCCTCTTGGACTGTTGTCGCTACGGCCGCAGTCACAGAACTTATCAGGTCTAAAACCAGATCTGCTAAAAGAATGCGAGTTGTGTCGTCAGGGGAACCCAAGGTCAACGAGTTCCACTGTTCATTTGTAATTTTCTCAAAAAATAAATTAATTGATGGACGAAGAGTGTCCGCTGTCAACGTGTCTCTCTGCATATTTGGGGGTTTTGTTCTTGTCTTTTAGATTCTATACTGAGTCTTCAGGTTAAAGTTTTACTCATATGTCAAATAACTGCACATAAGTCAATAAAATAAATATGCAAAGTGTATTTAATATAAAATTATCATTCAAGCAACAAAGCAAATATTACCAAGGTTTGAATCTGCCTTTGATTAAAACTCAACAACAAAGCAAATATTACCAACATGTCACCTGTCTTTGATAGTTGTCAGCCAAGCAAATATTACCAGCATGCAGAACTGTCCTTGATATTACTATCAAAGTAGTCAGAGAGTCTAACAGGGTGGGATTCAGTGGAATCTGCATTACAAGAGTGTTACACCTGCACCCATTTCTTAGACAAAAGCCCAGCCTTCTATTTTCACCCTTTATCCATTTGAGCCCAACATCACAGACCTTTACAGGTGCCTCCCACATCCAAGGACCCTTTCCCAGGTCATAAGTGACAACAGGGCTCTTGCAGCTATACACACTGCTGGTATTGCCCGTCTTAGCGTCAGTAACTAGACAATTCCACGGAAGTTGTGAGGGTGTGCCTCGCCCTCTGGCCGGTCCCTGCCCCCCCTCACACCCCTTTCATGTTGCCTGTTGTCCCCCCGCCCCCCAGGACTAATTACAAGAACTTTAAAACTTGAGCGAGTCATTTTTCAGGGACTACTTTAACACTTCAACCAGTCAAAGAATTTAGGAACGAGAATTTATGCCTGGATTCAGGTCCAAACTAGTTTATTTTAGGAATTGACCCAGAGTCTACTGGCCCAAATGACTCATTTTATTAAGATATCTTGGCACTTGTTTTCAGGAAACCAGGAAATACAAATGTGCTAAATCTTGGGGAAGTCTTCCTGTTGTCGCAGTCCTTCAGCCCTCTGTTCCAACATGAGGAGCGCCACAGAACTCAGCCCAGGAAAGAGCAGAATCTCTGGAAGATGTTTGGTTTTCTGGGTGGTCCCAAGAGTTTTTTGGCAATACAGACCATTTGTTCTTCAATGATTGACTCCTCCGAGTACTTCAGTAGGAACAGGACTTCGTTCGGATTGCCCAGCTTTTTACAGGCTTTGTGGATTGTTTTGTCCATCTTGTTAAATGATTCCTCTGTCAGACTTAGATTTGCATTATTATCCCAGACTTGGGGCCAGACCTGTGCAAGGAGAGCACCGAGGACTTCATCGTTGTACTGAGGTACAATGTTTGCTTTTTGGTGAATGTGATTAAGAATCTTTTCAATTAAAAACTGGACAAATGCTCTCATTGACTCCACTTCCTTAGTTTCTTGTGGTTCCACTCCAACCACCGACGGGGGTGCATAGCTGTCTAGATGTTTTTCAAGAGAAACTGCAGCTTCTTCTAATGGTTCCTCCACGCTTACAAATGTATCCAATTCTTCAGCTTGCTCAATCTCAGAGTGAGGATCTGCTCTATCTTCAAGTGCCTCCTCAGCTTCTGAAGTCTGCAGTTCTCCTCTTAGGCTACTGTTAGCACCCTCCACATCCTCTAATGGATCTTCCAGAATTGGTGAGAGAATATTCACCTTGGCAGCAAATTTTACAACCAGACTTTTCAGGAACCAGTTCATTGAGGATGCAAATTTCCAGGCCTTCTTCTTGATGTCAGCATATAATTCTTTATTCCTCTGAGTGTCTTTGCTGACAGTCTCTGGTGACAAGCATTGGTAGATGACGTCACTCACTGTTTTGGTGAAAAGGGGCTCATCGTTGGTCACTGTGTGGAACCCAAGTACAAATGAATTCTTCTCATCGGATTCAAGCCAGGATGTCACGATGTATACGATTGACCTTGCTATATCGTTGCTATCACCTGTCCTCAGCCACAGGTGTTGTTTCCTCAGCCGGCTGATCAAGCGACGGATCCAAACGTTGAGAAAACATTTGGCGAAGAAATTTATGATCTTTCGTTTGCAAAGTTTTAAGGGATTCTTCTTCCCCTTGTTTTCACTAAGAAAGATTTCAATGTCTTCTGATAGTTCCTTGATCTCTTTAGCGGTCTCTGTGAAGACCCCTTCGTAATCTTTATCTGGAACGATGTCCAAAATAGGAGTGACGATTTCTTTTAACTCATTGCTGAGAGAGGAATGAGGACCACCATCAGCAACTGCATTTTCCACATCTGTGGTCTCAACTGGAGAATCCTTCCTCTGTTTAATCTTTTGGGGTCTGAAGAACTTTTTGACCCTTTTCGCAAACTTCCTCATCACACCAGTGGCAAAAAGAATCATGGAGTTAATTGAGAGGGACTTTGTGATGGTCTTAGGAGAGCCGGATAACACTGAGTCCAGCCCTTCTTTCACCTCTTCCTTGATCATGTCTGTTAGACTCCTCAGTGTGGCATCATCAGCATGATCTGGAATGTTCAAAGCTTCAGATAAACTCTTCGGCACTGATTTTTCCAAGCTTGACAGAACATCTCCTTTTAATTTTGGATCCTCTTGGACTGTTGTCGCTACGGCCGCAGTCACAGAACTTATCAGGTCTAAAACCAGATCTGCTAAAAGAATGCGAGTTGTGTCGTCAGGGGAACCCAAGGTCAACGAGTTCCACTGTTCATTTGTAATTTTCTCAAAAAATAAATTAATTGATGGACGAAGAGTGTCCGCTGTCAACGTGTCTCTCTGCATATTTGGGGGTTTTGTTCTTGTCTTTTAGATTCTATACTGAGTCTTCAGGTTAAAGTTTTACTCATAGGTCAAATAACTGCACATAAGTCAATAAAATAAATATGCAAAGTGTATTTAATATAAAATTATCATTCAAGCAACAAAGCAAATATTACCAAGGTTTGAATCTGCCTTTGATTAAAACTCAACAACAAAGCAAATATTACCAACATGTCACCTGTCTTTGATAGTTGTCAGCCAAGCAAATATTACCAGCATGCAGAACTGTCCTTGATATTACTATCAAAGTAGTCAGAGAGTCTAACAGGGTGGGATTCAGTGGAATCTGCATTACAAGAGTGTTACACCTGCACCCATTTCTTAGACAAAAGCCCAGCCTTCTATTTTCACCCTTTATCCATTTGAGCCCAACATCACAGACCTTTACAGGTGCCTCCCACATCCAAGGACCCTTTCCCAGGTCATAAGTGACAACAGGGCTCTTGCGGCTATACACACTGCTGGTATTGCCCGTCTTAGCGTCAGTAACTAGACAATTCCACCGAAGTTGTGAGGGTGTGCCTCGCCCTCTGGCCGGTCCCTGCCCCCCCTCACACCCCTTTCATGTTGCCTGTTGCCCCCCCCCCCCCCCAGGACTAATTACAAGAACTTTAAAACTTGAGCAAGTAATTTTTCGGAGACTACTTTAACACTTCAACCAGTCAAAGAATTTAGGAACGAGAATTTATGCCTGGATTCAGGTCCAAACTAGTTCATTTTAGGAATTGACCCAGAGTCTACTGGCCCAAATGACTCATTTTATTAAGATATCTTGGCACTTGTTTTCAGGAAACCAGGAAATACAAATGTGCTAAATCTTGGGGAAGTCTTCCTGTTGTCGCAGTCCTTCAGCCCTCTGTTCCAACATGAGGAGCGCCACAGAACTCAGCCCAGGAAAGAGCAGAATCTCTGGAAGATGTTTGGTTTTCTGGGTGGTCCCAAGAGTTTTTTGGCAATACGGACCATTTGTTCTTCAATGATTGACTCCTCCGAGTACTTCAGTAGGAACAGGACCTCGTTCGGATTGCCCAGCTTTTTACAGGCTTTGTGGATTGTTTTGTCCATCTTGTTAAATGATTCCTCTGTCAGACTTAGATTTGCATTATTATCCCAGACTTGGGGCCAGACCTGTGCAAGGAGAGCACCGAGGACTTCATCGTTGTACTGAGGTACAATGTTTGCTTTTTGGTGAATGTGATTAAGAATCTTTTCAATTAAAAACTGGACAAATGCTCTCATTGACTCCACTTCCTTAGTTTCTTGTGGTTCCACTCCAACCACCGACGGGGGTGCATAGCTGTCTAGATGTTTTTCAAGAGAAACTGCAGCTTCTTCTAATGGTTCCTCCACGCTTACAAATGTATCCAATTCTTCAGCTTGCTCAATCTCAGAGTGAGGATCTGCTCTATCTTCAAGTGCCTCCTCAGCTTCTGATGCTTCTGAAGTCTGCAGTTCTCCTCTTAGGCTACTGTTAGCACCCTCCACATCCTCTAATGGATCTTCCAGAATTGGTGAGAGAATATTCACCTTGGCAGCAAATTTTACAACCAGACTTTTCAGGAACCAGTTCATTGAGGATGCAAATTTCCAGGCCTTCTTCTTGATGTCAGCATATAATTCTTTATTCCTCTGAGTGTCTTTGCTGACAGTCTCTGGTGACAAGCGTTGGTAGATGACGTCACTCACTGTTTTGGTGAAAAGGGGCTCATCGTTGGTCACTGTGTGGAACCCAAGTACAAATGAATTCTTCTCATCGGATTCAAGCCAGGATGTCACGATGTATACGATTGACCTTGCTATATCGTTGCTATCACCTGTCCTCAGCCACAGGTGTTGTTTCCTCAGCCGGCTGATCAAGCGACGGATCCAAACGTTGAGAAAACATTTGGCGAAGAAATTTATGATCTTTCGTTTGCAAAGTTTTAAGGGATTCTTCTTCCCCTTGTTTTCACTAAGAAAGATTTCAATGTCTTCTGATAGTTCCTTGATCTCTTTAGCGGTCTCTGTGAAGACCCCTTCGTAATCTTTATCTGGAACGATGTCCAAAATAGGAGTGACGATTTCTTTTAACTCATTGCTGAGAGAGGAATGAGGACCACCATCAGCAACTGCATTTTCCACATCTGTGGTCTCAACTGGAGAATCCTTCCTCTGTTTAATCTTTTGGGGTCTGAAGAACTTTTTGACCCTTTTCGCAAACTTCCTCATCACACCAGTGGCAAAAAGAATCATGGAGTTAATTGAGAGGGACTTTGTGATGGTCTTAGGAGAGCCGGATAACACTGAGTCCAGCCCTTCTTTCACCTCTTCCTTGATCATGTCTGTTAGACTCCTCAGTGTGGCATCATCAGCATGATCTGGAATGTTCAAAGCTTCAGATAAACTCTTCGGCACTGATTTTTCCAAGCTTGACAGAACATCTCCTTTTAATTTTGGATCCTCTTGGACTGTTGTCGCTACGGCCGCAGTCACAGAACTTATCAGGTCTAAAACCAGATCTGCTAAAAGAATGCGAGTTGTGTCGTCAGGGGAACCCAAGGTCAACGAGTTCCACTGTTCCTTTGTAATTTTCTCAAAAAATAAATTAATTGATGGACGAAGAGTGTCCGCTGTCAACGTGTCTCTCTGCATATTTGGGGGTTTTGTTCTTGTCTTTTAGATTCTATACTGAGTCTTCAGGTTAAAGTTTTACTCATAGGTCAAATAACTGCACATAAGTCAATAAAATAAATATGCAAAGTGTATTTAATATAAAATTATCATTCAAGCAACAAAGCAAATATTACCAAGGTTTGAATCTGCCTTTGATTAAAACTCAACAACAAAGCAAATATTACCAACATGTCACCTGTCTTTGATAGTTGTCAGCCAAGCAAATATTACCAGCATGCAGAACTGTCCTTGATATTACTATCAAAGTAGTCAGAGAGTCTAACAGGGTGGGATTCAGTGGAATCTGCATTACAAGAGTGTTACACCTGCACCCATTTCTTAGACAAAAGCCCAGCCTTCTATTTTCACCCTTTATCCATTTGAGCCCAACATCACAGACCTTTACAGGTGCCTCCCACATCCAAGGACCCTTTCCCAGGTCATAAGTGACAACAGGGCTCTTGCGGCTATACACACTGCTGGTATTGCCCGTCTTAGCGTCAGTAACTAGACAATTCCACCGAAGTTGTGAGGGTGTGCCTCGCCCTCTGGCCGGTCCCTGCCCCCCCTCACACCCCTTTCATGTTGCCTGTTGCCCCCCCCCCCCCCCCCCCCAGGACTAATTACAAGAACTTTAAAACTTGAGCAAGTAATTTTTCGGAGACTACTTTAACACTTCAACCAGTCAAAGAATTTAGGAACGAGAATTTATGCCTGGATTCAGGTCCAAACTAGTTTATTTTAGGAATTGACCCAGAATCTACTGGCCCAAATGACTCATTTTATTAAGATATCTTGGCACTTGTTTTCAGGAAACCAGGAAATACAAATGTGCTAAATCTTGGGGAAGTCTTCCTGTTGTCGCAGTCCTTCAGCCCTCTGTTCCAACATGAGGAGCGCCACAGAACTCAGCCCAGGAAAGAGCAGAATCTCTGGAAGATGTTTGGTTTTCTGGATGGTCCCAAGAGTTTTTTGGCAATACGGACCATTTGTTCTTCAATGATTGACTCCTCCGAGTACTTCAGTAGGAACAGGACCTTGTTTGGATTGCCCAGCTTTTTACAGGCTTTGTGGATTGTTTTGTCCATCTTGTTAAATGATTCCTCTGTCAGACTTAGATTTGCATTATTATCCCAGACTTGGGGCCAGACCTGTGCAAGGAGAGCACCGAGGACTTCATCGTTGTACTGAGGTACAATGTTTGCTTTTTGGTGAATGTGATTAAGAATCTTTTCAATTAAAAAATGGACAAATGCTCTCATTGACTCCACTTCCTTAGTTTCTTGTGGTTCCACTCCAATCACCGAAGGGGGCTGTCATGACCACTTGGCTCCGAATGACCACAACATAAACGGGGAGACCAAGCACTTTTAACAAAAAGGGATTTATTGAAAAGTAAAGTGAACAGTCAATGGTAACGGTGAAAGCAGTAGGGTGCAACAGGGTATAATCAGAATCCAACGAGGGTAATCCCAACAAGGCTTTAACAACGGGACTGGCACTCTCCAGTGGACGCGTTCGGCAAGGTTTCCAATTTCGTTCGGCAGCAGCTGACCCTCGGCCCAATCAGCCCCATCTCCGTCCTGAACACGGGTTTTTAAGCCATCACTGGTTCATCAGGTTAATGAGCCCCACCTGGAGTGGTGGCCTCCCAAACAGCTCCAGACAGCTCCATCTGCAGGCCAAGCACAACACCAGACCAGGCGCAGCCAAAGACACCATATCCCAAATATTAAACCCAGACGTGAGGCCACCTAGTGGGACGTCACACCTCCCCCCAAAAGATAAAGGCCCATAGCAGGAGGGGGAGTTAATTACCAAAACCCATTAAACGAAAAAGAGAATATTTTAACCAAAAGAAACCTTCATACACACATGCTCATGCACACTCTCAAACATTACAGCCTCACACTTGCAACTCACGTGACCCTAAGCATTCGGCCTGTCTCTCACCCAAGCGTACTTGTCGGCCGTCCAGCTATCCGGCGCCTGGAAAGCACATTTAAGGGCGACAAAGACATAGGCGGACAGACAGACACAGAACAACCAAGGCTCACTCGGACGGAGCTCAGGAGAGAGCGTCCGCCATAACATTCTCCACCCCACGAATGTGTTTAATCACTAAATTGTAAGGCTGTAAGAATAAAGACCACCGCATCAACCTTTGATTGGAGTTTTGCAATGAGTTTAGGAACGTCAGGGGATTATGGTCCGAGTAGACCACTACTTGAGAACCCCCGCCCACATAAACATCAAAGTGCATCAACGCCCAAACCAATGCTAATGCTTCCTTTTCAATAACCAAATAGTTCAGCTGATGGTTCTTGAACTTTCGGGAAAAATAGCATACTGGACGATCGATTCCATTTCCATCTGCCTGTAAAAGCACCGCACCGGCCCCGACATGACTCGCGTCCACCTGCAGCTGAAATGGGTCATTCAATCGCGGCGCAGCCAAAACCGGTGCTGAACTCAACAGCAACTTTGCATTCTCAAATGCACGCTGACATTCCGGAGACCAGACAAACACGGATTTAGCTTTTAACAAATCTGTTAATGAATGAAACCACCGTCGAGAAATTTACGCAAAACCCCCGGTAATACCCAACCATTCCCAAAAACCTCATTAACTCCTTTTTGGTGGTAGGAGGAGGAAAGGAATGGATAGCCTCAACCTTGGCACTGACAGGCCGAACTGCCCCCTGCCCCACGATTTTGCCTAGGTAGGTTACCATAGCTTTTGCGAATTCGCACTTAGCCAAGTTGAGAGTGAGGTTCGCCGATGCCAATCTCTCAAAGAGCGCGCGCGTGCGCACAATGTGATCGTCCCACGTCTCACTATGGACAATTACATCATCCAAATAAACAGCGCATCCCTCCAACCCAGCGACCACTCGGTTCATGAGCCGTTGGAATGTGCTAGGGGCATTCCGAAGACCGAACCCCATAACCCGATATGAATAGAGCCCAGATGGTGTAACGAATGCGGAGATTTCTTGTGCGCGCGGAGTAAGCCTTATCTGATAATAACCCTTTAAAAGATCGAATTTACTCACGAATTGTGCAGCACCAACCCGATCAACACAGTCATCGATCCTAGGCAAAGGGAATGAGTCTGGCTTAGTCACCGCGTTTACCTTCCGGTAATCGGTGCAAAACCGATAGGTGTTATCAGCCTTCCGTACGAGCAAACACGGTGACGCCCAGCTAGAAAATGAAGGCTGAGCCAGATTATTCTTGACTAAATACTCCACACAATCATCTAAAGCTTTGCTTTTCTCAGGTGCCACGCGGTAAAAACGCTGTTTTATTGGGCTTGTTTCACCCACATCAATATCGTGTGTAATTAAATGGGTGCAAGAAGGTGTGTCAGAAAATAAAGATTTAAACTCCAGAATCAAATCTTTTAGTTCTTCAGCGCGATCTTCACCCAGATGTCCCACAAGTTTGTCTAACTCCTCCAATTTAACAGAATTATCCAACCTCCCCAGCAGCACCGCATCATCAGGACCGACCCCGTCATCTCCACCTGCCACCTGAAGAGACGGCGCCCCGCCCCCAGCCAGAGCTACTGCTTTCGCTCCCCCCGAAGCATTGGAAGAGGTGTAATAAGGTTTTAGGAGATTAACGTGACAAAGCTGCGTAGCCCGCTTGCGATCAGGAGTAGACACCACGTAATTCGTCTCAGAGATTTTCCTCTTCATCACAAGGACCCGAAAACTTTGCAGCGAACGGAGACCCAGGGAGAGATAGTAACGCGAGCACTTGGTCTCCTGGACTAAACACACGGAGTTTTGATTTTTCATCAAATCGTTTTTTCATTTGTTTTTGTGCTTCAGTTAAATTGTCACTGGCCATCTTCCATGCCAAAAATAGCTTCCGCCGAAAACCATGTACATAATCAACCAAGTTATCCGGTGAATCGGATATTTTGGTTTCACCTCGTAAAACATCCAAGGGACAGCAAACTTGGTGCGCAAACACTAATTGGTTAGGGCTAAACCCAGTGCTCTCCTGCACTACACTCCTGGCTGCGAGTAACAACCAGGGTAGGCCCTCTTCCCAATCCCGGTTAAGCTCAATAAAGTAAACTCTCAATAGAGACTTCAGTGACTCGTGAAAACGCTCAAGAGCACCCTGGCTCTGAGGATGGTACGCACTACTGGTATTGTGCTGAATACGTAACTGACGGAGTGCATCCGCAAAAGCAGCCGACGTAAAATTTGACCCCCTGTCACTCTGGACGACCGGGGAATACCAAATACGGCCATAAATTGTGTCAATGCCTTTAGAACGTTTTTGGTGGTAATTGTTCTTAATGGATAGGCCGCAGGATAGCGAGTTGCTTGACACATAATAGTCAAAAGGTAAGCGCTACCCGACTTTGACGGCGGCAACGGCCCCACACAATCAATAATTAAATGCCGAAAAGGTTTGACCACCGACGGAATAGGCTGTAATGGTGCAGGCTCTATTTTTTCATTTTGCTTTCCAGCCATTTGACACACATGGCAACACTTCACAAATTTAGCCACGTCTCGTTTTATCCGAGGCCAATAAAAATGTTCAAGTATTCGCGATATGTTTTATTGACTCCAAAATGCCCAGACGCCTCTCCGTGCGCAGTGTCCAACACTACGTCGCGATACCCTATAGGGATCACCACTTGGGTCACCGGACCTGCCACATCCGACTTCCCTGGGGGCGAATACTTGCGTAGCAGGAGACCTTGATCGATAGCGTACTCTGCACTAGAGCCTGAGGACACTCGCTCAAACAGAAAGGACAAAGATTTGTCTTCTTTTTGCGCCAGGCTCACTTTCTCACGCGACAGTGATGGAGGAAGAACTGGAACATATTTCCCGTTAGAGGAGCTCGATCGTGTCGACAGATTTTTAGACATAGCCCTCGTCATTGCGCACGCTGTAAAGACCTCAGGAAACGCTGTAGAACAATCGTTCTGCTGTGTGTTTGGTACTGGGTTAGTTTTAACCATAGGAGGCACAAGCTCGGGCCACACTCGACCACCTACTAGATTGTTGCCCAAAAGGACATCCACGCCATCAATTGGCAATGTAGGACGGACACCTACATTTACAACTCCATCAACCAACCCCGAGCTTAAGTGAATTTTATGTATTGGGACTGAAAATGAATTTAGACCAATTCCACGAATTAGCACACTCGTTCCCGTGTCTGACACATCATCAAAAGGCAAAACCTTTTCACTAATAAAACTAACGCAAGCTCCAGTGTCCCTCAAAATACGGACATGGACTTTCCCTAACCCTAACCCCTCCATAATAAATGGACTGTAGTCGATATGTTGAGTTGTAGTTGCGACATCTTTGCCATTTATGTTTAGGATCGGGCGCACCGACTCACGCTCAGTTTGGGGGGGGCATCAATTTTAGCTGGAGCCGCACATCCCACTGGTGTAGTGCTCCCAGAACTAATTTTATTTCGAGCTGCAAGTAAAGGACATTCCTTTTTCCAATGGCCTGGCTCAAAACAATAGCGACACCTGTCACCCGAATCGTCCTGATAGCGGGCTGCATTACCATGCCTGCTCGAAGGCCCTCTTTGCGCGTCATTGCCCGAAAAGAAACGGCGACCGAAACGGCTATACTCTGGTTGAGAACGATCTGGACGGCTATACTCCAATTGTGACCGATCACGGGAGGGTTTGTGAGTTAACACAAATTCGTCCGCAAGGACGGCGGCTTGAGCAGCGGATGTTACTTTATTCTCCTGCACATAGGTTGCAATCCTCTCAGGCAATATGTTCCTAAACTGCTCCAGGATTAATAAATCAGTCAATGTCTCGTAAGTATTTGCGCCCACAGACACACACCACCGATTGAAAAGGCTCACAAGTTCCCTGGCCACGTCCGTATAAGTTTGTTTGTCCGTTTTTCGCCAATTCCTAAATTTCTGTCGATAGTGTTCAGGAATTCTTTCATATGCTTTTAATACAGCATTTTTCACCGTTTCATACTCCCTTCTCTCTGCAGGTGACAACGCAATGAACGCCTCCTGGCCCTTGCCCGTTAAGACAGTTTGGAGCAGTATTGCCTGATCCGAAACGCCCCAGCCACGTTCCGTCGCGACATGCTCAAATAAAGAGAAAAAAATCTCTGGATCGCGCTCATTAAAGTTAGGCAGTAACTTAACCATACTATTCACATTGCCCTGCTCACTGCGATGATTACGCATCGTTCCATTTCCAACAAGCGCTCCTCTTCTTTAGTTCTCAACTCTAGTCTTTTTTGTTCTAAATTGAGCATAGCCAGCTCCTTTTGCGTTTCATGTTGTAACTGTAATAATTCTTTGCGCTGCTCGAACGTCAAATGATGGTCTCCCATCTCACTGACAACTGACGCACCTGCAGGGGTAGCTTTTCCTATGTGTGTCCCGTCCGACAACACCTGGAGCTCCATTAACGAAGTTAACAAGCAATCAAATACTTCCCGTTTCTTTCTCCCCTTTAACTCGGTTACTTCCAAGTGGTAGTAGTCAGCTACCTCCAATAACTGGGCCTTACTGAAGGTCCCCAGTGCGGCTATAGTCGGAGCTGAAAAAAACAAATCAAGGTCAGACATGGCACAGCGAGCAATCAATTAACAGAGTGGCATAAACCCTGCCGACGCGTGCTGGGCGAGAATAACGAATGAATGAATGAATGAATCAACGAAGCGATTCCCGTATCGAACGCCTCCCACCAAACTCCACCTGTCTCTTCACGCTCTGCCCCAGAGCCAAAATTTTTAAACTCGATACCGCTGAGTTTCAGCTGTTCTGACTGAACAACTGTCCCTCACGGCTGAGTCTTCAGCCCAGGCAGCAGCGCAAAAACAACAAGCTAAAATAACAAAAAACAGCGCAAATTGCCCTACAGCCTACCACGGGAAAAGCTCCAAAACCAAAAGGTCTCCCCAACAAACTCAGCTGGCGCACCAACAAGCAAGAAACAGCTGATCGATAGATTAGGCTGCGGCAGTTACTCACCACTCCGCAGACAAGTTCAGAATCCCGGACGAGCCCCCATATGTCATGACCACTTGGCTCCGAATGACCACAACATAAACGGGGAGACCAAGCACTTTTAACAAAAAGGGATTTATTGAAAAGTAAAGTGAACAGTCAATGGTAACAGTGAAAGCAGTAGGGTGCAACAGGGTATAATCAGAATCCAACGAGGGTAATCCCAACGAGGCTTTAACAACGGGACTGGCACTCTCCAGTGGACGCGTTCGGCAAGGTTTCCAATTTCGTTCGGCAGCAGCTGACCCTCGGCCCGATCAGCCCCATCTCCGTCCTGAACACGGGTTTTTAAGCCATCACTGGTTCATCAGGTTAATGAGCCCCACCTGGAGTGGTGGCCTCCCAAACAGCTCCAGACAGCTCCATCTGCAGGCCAAGCACAACACCAGACCAGGCGCAGCCAAAGACACCATAGCTGTCTAGATGTTTTTCAAGAGAAACTGGAGCTTCTTCTATTGGTTCCTCCACGCTTACAAATGTATCCAATTCTTCAGCTTGTTCAATCTCAGAGTGAGGATCTGCTCTATCTTCAAGTGCCTCCTCCAGTCTGTTAGAAGAGCACCCAGGAGCCTGTAGGCCCCCGGGACTCCCTCACAGCAACTCCCCATAGGGGAATAACAAGACATTCAGTCACGAGCACATGAAAACACAGGTGACAGGACACATATGGAACATGTTTGAGATGGTGCCAGGATGGCTGAAAAACAAGTTAAGATCTTACAGAGGTAAAGGCCTGCTGAGAATCAATATACAGGCTTCAGATACTACAAAAGAAAAGGCAGAGTCTGATCCCAAAAAGAGGATAAATATGGCCTCCATCGTGCCAAAGTCTGGTACGAGGAGTCTGTTAAAAGATGAGAAGGTCACAATAAAGGCAAGAAATTAAAAGAAAAAGTAAAGGAAGGACAACCACATTATTCTTGTCCTCCTTAATCTATATACCCATCCTTAACTGCTTATTTAAGACCTGAAGACGAGGAGACGGGCGTTTCCGGGCAAATACACAGAATGGCTAACGTACCTGAGCAGGAACCACCTGCACCCACACCACCTAATTCTATGACTAACACCCCTCAAGGGACAGAAGGAGGAATCAGTCATAATCCTTCCCTCAAAAGGAGGACATGACACACCTCAATTAGGACTCAATACACGTTCATGATATGACATCAGTAATATGAATTGGAACCAGCTCCCTGTCCAGGTACGGGAGGCTGATTCCATCTCTACTTTTAAGATTAGGCTTAAAACCTTCCTCTTTGAAAAATCTTATTGTGACTAATTCAGTAGTTCCAGTTACTATCATAGACAAATTATCATACTTAGGGGGTCGTCTAATCGTTAGGTCACATCTTAGCTGTGCTGTTATAGGCCGAGGCTGCTGGGGTCCGGAAACATGATCACCTGACAGGCCTCTGTCACCCCACTGGGTCATGGTTTCCTCTCCTCTCCTCTCCTCTCCTCTCCTCTCCTCTCCTCTCCTCTCCTGTCCTGCCCAGTCCTGTCCTGTCCTGTCCTGTCCTGTCCTGTCCTGTCCTGTCCTGTCCTCCCCTCCCCTCCCCTCCCCTCCCCTCCCCTCCCTTCTCCTCTCCTCTCCTCTCCTCTCCTCTCCTCTCCTCTCCTCTCCTCTCCTCTCCTCTCCTCTCCTCTCCTCTCCTCATCAAGCAGACTAGTTATGCTGATTCTTGTGTGGTTTTTCAGCTCCCCCCCTTCCCCCTTCTGTATTCATTTACAGGTAGCGCCGCCTTCGGAGCTGCATGACGACCTCCGGCCCCACTGACCCACTCGGCCGGCGGCTTGCATAAATAGTTTTTTTTTTATATGTGTTTCTGTGCCTGTCCTCTCCTCTCCTCTCCCCTCCATTCTATCCTCTGCTTGTCCTCCCCCTTCTCCTCTCAACTCTACCCAGCCGGCCATCAGCAGGAGGGTCCCCTGACATGAGCCTGGTCCTGCTCAAGGTTTCTTCCTGTTAAAGGGGAGTTTTTCCTTGCCACTGTTGCTTGTCTGGGGTCAGGCCCTGGGATTCTGGAAAGCGCCTTGAAACATTTTTGATTGTAAAAGACGCTATAGAAATAAAGAGTGATTTGATTTGATTTGAGTAGACATATTCCTGGGGTGTTCAGTCCAGGACCTCTAATAGGCTATGGCCATTTATTCATCAGATGTTTTTCCAATGATAGAAGTCGCCAGACCGCCGTGGACCGCCAGATCCAAAGTGTGACAAGAAGTTTGCTCAGCTGCCAAAGACAGTTACGGGTGTAGCACATGATGTCTATGTTCATGAAGAAACTGCAGTGATAACGGTAAGCTGCCTGCCATCATGGGCAACAGCTTTGTATCACGTTCCAGGCTCAGTTACACATATATCAGTATCCAAGCCAAAGGATGGGATGTGGAGGCAATTAGGATGTCAAGCAAGAATGTGGTCAGCATTGAGTGATTGGAAGCAGGAGGGTCCAGATAGATGGTACAACCCCAGATACAGAGTGTGGAAGGTCACGCAGGAAGAGAAGCTAAGTTCACTCTCTCCAGATGCCTCTACGTATCCTGAAGGGAGCACACAGAGTGCCGTTGAACTTTAGCATACTCACAATGTCACAGTACAGGACGTGGATCATCGCTATGAAGCCAGGGCTGAACCAGAACCTCTCCATCACCTTCGAGAGGAACTTGTGTTCAACCCAGTCAAAAGCCATTTCCTGGTCTAGCGAAATGAGACCAGTATCGACATCCAGTGATGGTCCCGGTGGATGACCCGCTCCATAGCTTCCTTGAGCCTGGAGGCCACAATGTCCCAAAAGGCTCTGTAGAACTCTACAGTCAGCCCATCGACACCTGGAGCTCTCCGACCTTGCATGCCATGCAGGTCAGCGTTGAGCTCATCCAGCTGCAGCGGCCTGTCCAGCCATGAGTTTGTTTCATCGGAGACCCGAGGAAGCTCCCTGCAGAACTCATCAAACGTCATCCTCGCAGTATTCACTCTCATAGAGGGAGGAAAAGAACTCCACTGCACGCTTTTTTATCTGGCCCGGCTCTACGAGTTCATGCCCTGTGCCCAAAAACAGTGGGTGTATCACTCTGTTCTGCCCGCGCTTCTTTTCCAGCCCAAAAAAGAAGCTAGCGGGAGTCTCCATCTCAGTGAAGTCTTGAATCCGGGACCTGACAAGTGCACCCTGTACCTGACCGTCCAGCAGGTTGCTTAAGACCATTTTCTTGGACTTGAGGATTTCAATATATCCTCGCTCTCCTGTGGAGCTACCAATCGACTCTAGCTCCACTATCTCTGTCTCAAGGTCTCTAATCGATCTGCGTGTGTCCTGCGTGGCATTGAGAGTATACTGCTGGCACAGGAGCTGTTTCTCTGTTTTACCACGGTCCCACCACTGTCCTAAGCACATAAAATCGGATTTTCTACCCCAAAACCCAGACCAGAAATGGCGTAAAACCTCTCTAAAACTATTGTCCTGTGTGAGGCTGGAATTAAAATGCCAGTGCGCACTCTTGGGCAAAATGTTCTTTATACCGAGTTTGCTTAAAACCAACGAGTGATCCGTGAAACCAACTGGCATAATTTTACAGCCTGAAAACACTGATGTTTGAAGTAATAAAATCGGTCGAGTCTGGCCGAGGAGATCCTATCTTCACTCAGGCGGAACCATGTGTATTGCCTGTTTTCTGTGTTTATCCTCCTCTACACATCCACCAGGCCATGAGAATAGGTCTGTCTCAGACTGTGTTGAGAGGCTGGATGAGGCTCTGCATGGTTGCGGTCTAAAAAAGACTCTGTGCAGCTAAAATCCCCACCCAGGAATAAAAGCTCTTCTGCCCCACAACCGTTCAATCTCGTGCTGACTTTATCTAAAAAGCACTTCCTCTCTGTGCCGTTGGTGGGAGCATAAATATTAATAAAAACCAAGGAGTGGTTCTGGAGGCGTGCCCTCACCAGCAGACACCTTCCCCTCACCACATGCTCCAACTCCATGATAGAGTGAAGCCCCTAGAAAAGAGGAGGCCCACTTCACCACTGAGGATGGTGTTGTGGCTCAGCGACGCCTGCCCTTCCCACTCCTTCTCCCAGTCCGCTTCAGTGCCTCCATCACTGTGGATCTCTTGCAGGAACATGACATCAACGCGTTTCCTCCGTGCTGTGTCGAACACTAGTGCCCTTTTCCTTACGTCTCTGGCCCTGTTCATGTTCAACGTTCCCACTCTGAACACATCCATGGTGAGGGGGAAGTTAAAAACAAAGACAGTAAAACAATACAAGGAAACACAATGAGCAGTCTTGTTGTTTATAAATTGAGCTGTTTTCTGGCCTTGCCCACGTGTTTCTTGAGCCTAAAAATCTCAGGGTCGGTAAGACTCGCCGACTGGAAAAAAGGAGCTTGTCAGGGAAGATCAGGGCCCCTCATGCCCTTGGTCTGTGTGAGAAAACTTTTGTACATTCTTGGAGGGTAAAAGTCATTCCCCTGAGTGTCAGACAATGTGTTTGACAGTTCACTAGAGTTGGACATGTACTCATAATCACTAGTGTCTGTGCCGGCCGCTGCATCTTCCAGCCGTCCAGCTTTACTGTCTCTTCCATTATCTTTCATGACACTTTTCCGCTTGTTCCGCCGCTTCATCGGAACAAGCCACCACTCAGACACACCACCACCACCTCACCTGTACCCGCACCTCCCTAACCCAGCTCACCTGAGCTCACCAGTCACTATCCCGGGCACCCCTAGCTCACCTGTCGCCTGACTCACTTCACCTACCGCTGCACCAAGTTCACCTGTTTGACCCATGTCTCCCGTCTCCCCTACCTCACCCAGTTTACTTATTTCACCCATCAACTCACCAGTCTTACCCAGTTGACCCAAACCACACAATGCTTCAATCGCCACCCCAGTTAAATCCATTACCTTCCCCGCCTCGCCACTCTCGCCAGTCACCTCCACCACCATCTCCACATTCTCGCTCTCCCCACTCACCTCAGTCTCACACACACACTCACTCTGTTTTTCCTCTGCCTGCGACTCCATTACCGCTCCGTCCTGGACAGCGGGGCCTCCCTCCGCACCGAACCACCGACGACTCGGCGCCAGAACGGGCCACGGGGCCGAAGGTGCTGCCGGCGCTGCCACGTATGGGGCTGGGCGGCTCGGTCAAGCCCTGGCTAGATGTCCCTCTTTGCCACAGTTGAAACACTTGAGGGCAGAGGAGGTTGCAAACAGGGTGTAATCAAATTCGTCCACATGGACAATAAAGCGAGTAGAAGTGTGTAGGTGGCGCCGTAGAGCCCTTCCTTTAAATATGAGGTGTGGGACCCAGTAAATGTGTCATCTTTACCGGACCTGCTGCACCTGCAAAGGTTCCTGGGGTTTCGGCCCCAACGCGTTGAAAACAAAACAAAGAGATAAAGTTGTGAAAGATGGATGTTGTGAGGACATGAAGACCGGCCTGCGTCCTTCCCTCGTGGACCTGGTTCCTGTTGTCTCTATTGTATTGGGACAGAGCACTGTCACATGGCACATGCCTGGAGTACTTCATGTCCTCTGGGACACCTCGGCACCCACAGGAGAAGTAGGTTAAAGCTGAATCTGTTAGCAGGAACATCTGAGGTGGCTCAGGAGCAACACAACTCAGGTGACTACATCCTGTTGAAGTGGACTTCAGTCTCCTTCTCAAATCAAATCAAATCAATCTTTATTTATATAGCGTCTTATACAATCAAAATTGTTTCAAGGCGCTTTCCAGAATCCCAGGGCCTGACCCCAGACAAGCAACAGTGGCAAGGAAAAACTCCCCTTTAACAGGAAGAAACCTGGAGCAGAACCAGGCTCATGTAGGCGGACCCTCCTGCTGATGGGGGGGGGGGGTAGAGAGAGAGGAGAGGAGAGGAGTGGAGACCATGACCCAGTGGGGTGACAGAGGCCTGTCAGGTGATCATGTTTCTGGACCCCGGCAGCCTCGGCCTATAACAGCACAGCTAAGATGTGACCTAACGATTAGACGACCCCCTAAATATGATAATCTGTCTGTCTATGATAGTAACTGGAACTACTGAATTAGTAACAATAAGCTTTTTCAAAGAGGAAGGTTTTAAGTTTGATCTTAAAGTAGCGATGGAGTCAGCCTCCCGTACCTGGACAGGGAGCTGGTTCCATAGCAGGGGGGCCTGGACAGGGAGCTGGTTCCATAGCAGGGGGGCCTGGTAGCTAAATGCTCGGCCCCCCATTCTACTCCTAGAGACTCTGGGAACCACCAGTAGACCAGCATTCTGAGAGCGGAGTGGTCTATTGGGCTGGTCAGGTGTCACTAGCTCCTCCAGGTAGGATGGAGCTAGGCCTCTGAGGACCTTGTAGGTCAAAAGAAGGGTTTTAAAAATTATTCTAAATTTAACAGGCAGCCAATGAAGCAACGCCAGTAAAGGAGTCATGTGATCTCTTTTGTCAATACCTGTCAGAACTCTGGCTGCAGCATTTTGGATCAACTGGAGGCTTCTTAAAGAGTTGTTTGGACACCCTGATAATAAAGAATTACATAGTCCATAATCTTATATAATATACGTCTGTGGAAAACACTCATCTGCTCATCATGTCAAATAAGCTACTGTCCATCTGTCTGTCTTCTCTGCTTGTCCAGGTCTAAGTCACATGTAGAGGTCCACAGCTACAGCAGCTACAGCAGCTACAACAGCTACAGCTACAGCAGCAGCAGCAGCTACAGCAGCAGCAGCAGCTACAGCAGCAGCAGCTACAACAGCAGCTACAGTAGCAGCAGCAGCAGCTACAGCAGCTAAAGCAGCTACAGCAGCAGCTACAGCAGCTTCAGCAGCAGTAGTTGTAGTGGCTACAGCAGCAGCTACAGCAGCAGCTACAGCAGCAGCTACAGCAGCAGCTACAGCAGCAGCAGCTACAGCAGCAGCTACAGCAGCTTCAGCAGCAGTAGTTGTAGTGGCTACAGCAGCAGCTACAGCAGCAGCTACAGCAGCAGCTACAGCAGCAGCAGCTACAGCAGCAGCTACAGCAGCAGCTACAGCAGCAGCAGCTACAGCAGCAGCTACAGCAGCAGCAGCAGCAGCAGCAGCTACAGCAGCAGCAGCTACAGCAGCAGCTACAGCAGCAGCTACAGCAGCAGCAGCTACAGCAGCAGCTACAGCAGCAGCAGCAGCAGCTACAACAGCTTCAGCAGCAGTAGTTGTAGTGGCTACAGCAGCAGCTACAGCAGCTGTTGGTTGAGGACTCCAGGGCGTTGACGGTCCGGGCCGGTCAGTTCTGATCACCTGTGGTTCTGGTGTGCTGGTTCAGCAGGGCCAGAGGAACCTTTGACACGGGGCAACGCAGCAGCAACAATCAGGGTTTTGTCTCCAGACGCTGCTGCACCTTCAACCCACGGCTTCGTTTCAGAAGCTAAATTGTAAAGAAATGCTATTTTATCGCACAAATGAAAGCAATTTAATTGATTTATATTTATCATATATATCATTATTGTCTGATATATATTGTATAATAATATATATTATAGATTGACTTGTACGTGCTTCTTAAAATTGTTTAGTATTTTAGCCTTGATGCATTATTGACACTTCTTATAACTCGGCTGAGCTGTTTCACTGTCTCTTCAGACACACACACACACACTCTCTCTCTCTCACACACACACACACTCTCTCTCACACACACTCTCTCTCTCTCTCTCAGACACACACACACACACACACACACAGCCTCAGCAGCAGGGAGGTCAGAGGATGGTTCGTTACATGGAGGATGATAATTAGTCTCTATCTGGAAGAGGACGGGAGCCACGTGCCACTCTTCCGGTCTCTGCTGGCCAATGACGGCGCCAGTCTGCCCCCTTGTGGCTCCGCCCTGACATTACAACCGACGACAGCGTGCGTGAGCAAGCGGTGCTCGTGCAAGGCCATAAGAAAGACATAAAGCATGAACTCTTTTGGGAGGGTTTTATTTATTTTTTGGACAAATATATGTCGATTTTCCTATAGAAGGAACATTCACTCAAAGCTACAAATAAGCAAATCAGCTTTTGCCAAGACTCGAGGGGGCAGTTGTAATCGTGCCCCGGCCAGGTGCCAGTTTTAGCATTTTAATGGAGTTGTGTAAATCAATCCGGTCCAACCTGACGGGACCCTGGACACGGGTATTAAAAGAGACGGAGTCTATTCTGCATCAAGGCACAGCAGCACTGCTCAGCATCACCGGAGCCTTTGCCAGACGTCCCATTGAGCACTACAACTGTACAAAATAGAGGATTTATAAAATATACCAAAACACCTATATCACCAATGTACAAGTAGTCGCGCTGTCAGCAGGTAGGAGATGTTACTGCACCACCCAGATGTGCTGTGCTGGAAGATGTGGGCCGTCACAGAGGATGGAGCTCGCTCAGACGCCGCCTGTCCTGCCCCACAAACTCCGGGAGGCTTCGTCTCCCCTGCCTGAAATTGGTCTCCCTCCTCGAGAAGGGCAGGATGATCTGAAGCCTGAGGAGCGTTTCAATGTTGCTGAAGCTTCTTATCTGGGTGGTCTTGAGCGTGTCGAGCACCGTGGTGGGGAGGTACCCTGCCAGGGGGTCCAGCCACTTCTCTTTCCACGACTTGACCTCGGAGTGCAGAGACAGCTGGTCCGGCAGGTCCTCCCGGTACAGGTGAAGCACCAGCCCGGCCAGAGCGCTGGTTTCCACTTTAGCCATAGCATAAGGCACGATCTCCAGACACCTCAGCGTGTCCAGCACCTTCTCTGTGAAGAGCTCCTCCACCTGGGCGATGGAGTGCTCCACCGCCTTCACGCTCAGCGACTCTTTGTAAAGCTCACTCAAGGACTCCAGCAGCAGCGGGTGCGCCACGCTCACCTGCAGCCTGGTTGCCGCGGCAACCGCTTCGTGGAACCAGGCCTGGTGGCAAGTGTCCAGGTCGCTCCTCAGGTTCCTGAGGGACAGCTTCACCTCCGGCAGCTTGTTGACAGCCAGCAGCATGTCCAGAGGTTTCCCCTGGAAGGACTGACTCAGCTTTTTAGTGGCCGCCAGCACGTTTTTCTGCACCACGGCCGCCAGGATGAAGTCAAAGTCCCTGATGGCGTCGAGGAAGCCCGAGGCCTGCTGCTGGCTGGGAGGGCTTCCTTCGTCTTTCAGCTGGTTCAAGCAGAGCACGATGACCTGCAGGGTCTCCACCATCACCTCGTGCATGTCGTGGCTCTTCTCCCAGTTCTTGATGAGCCCGTCCCTCAGCCGGCCCACCTTGCCTTCATCGTGAGCGTACAGCTGGTGAATCGTGTCCTCCACTCGGTTCTGGCGCCCGGCGTCCTCGGTGAGCCACTGCAGCAGCTTGTGGATGAGGGCGGCTCCACTCGCCACCTCCTGGGCCGGAGAGGAGCGCGCCAGCCACACGTTGAGGGACAGAGAGGAGCTGAGTGTTCGCACGGCGTGGGGGTACTTCTGAGCCATGGCCGAGCTGACCGCTCTCATCTGAGCCCCCTCCGTCCCAACGCCGAGCACAGCTTGTCCCCTGCAGTACTCCATGTTGAGCCCCCACTTCTCCGACAGGGCCGTCTCGATGGCCTCCGAAAGCTGGGCCGAATCCTCGGTCAAGGGGATGAAGGCGAGCGTCTCCTCACACTGGATGTCCTCTTTGTTTAGATACCTGATGGACAGAGGGACGTAGCGCCCGCCATCGATGTCCACAGCCTCCTCGGTGATAATGGTGAAGAACTGAGAGTCCCACAGTTCCTTAATGATCTGCTCCCGCAGTTCCGGTTCGTAGAAGGACACCATGGTTCTGGGCCCCTGAGCAGCATTCAGCAGGTCTTCACTGTGGTCCAAACTCACCAGAGGGTCAGCAGACGTCTCGCAGGCCTCTGCTGCAGCTGCCGCCGTTGCTTTGGTGCCTCCAGCTTCAAACAATACAAAGAAATATTAATGGCACCAAATCACACCTGGTTCAATGATGCTGGAGCGGTCCGAAATCTGGGACTTGACCTGAACTCCAGAGTTAAGGCTTCAATATCACCCCCCCACTAAGGTCACACCGGCTGTAGGAACATCTGCTGCTCCACCACTTCAGATGGGGGAGCAGCCCCTCGAAATTAGGCCCCGACCCAGAGAGACCTTTCATCCACTGCTCTACAGGTCCCATGTTGCCTTTAAAGATTGGAGCCATGAAAGATTCTTCATAGTGACGAAAGAAACTCCAGTGAGACACTGGCTGGGGGCCACTGGCAGGGAGGCCACTGGCTGGGGGCCACAGGCTGGGGGCCACAGGCAGGGGGCCACTGGCAGGGAGGCCACAGGCAGGGGGGCCACAGGCAGGGAGGCCACTGGCTGGGGGCCACTGGCTGGGAGGCCACTGGCAGGGAGGCCACTGGCAGGGGGCCACTGGCAGGGAGGACACTGGCAGGGGGCCACAGGCTGGGGGGCCACTGGCAGGGAGGCCTGCCAACGTCTCAGCAGGGACTCACAGAGACATGATCACCTGACAGGCCTCTGGCACCCCACTGGGAAATGGTCTCCTCTCCTCTACCCCTCTCCTCTCTTACCTATCCTATCCTCTACCTGTCCTCCCCCCCTCTCCTCTCCTCTCTCTCTACCCAGCCGGCCATCAGCAGGAGGGTCCCCCTACATGAGCCTGGTCCTGCTCCAGGTTTCTTCCTGTTAAAGGGGAGTTTTTCCTTGCCACTGTTGCTTGTCTGGGGTCAGGCCCTGGGATTCTGGGAAGCGCCTTGAAACAATTGTGATTGTAAAAGACGCTGTATAAATAAAGATTGGTTGATTGACATAACTGGCAGATTCCTCTGGAGAGGCAAAGGAAGCTGCCTGGCAGGACTCAGAGTTCATCCAGATCCAAAACCTCCTCCTGGTCTCAGCCCAGACGGGCTCACCAGTCTTTATGTGTGGGGAGAACTGGAGAACTTTGACCTTCTGAAGTACGGGGAGCACCATCCTGCCAGGGACCCAGCCTTTAATAACCTCACACCCCCGTTCTGGATGTGGCCCAGACCGGGACTTGTCCCCTGTAGCTGCTGGACTGTGGACGCCCCAAACGTCCCCTCCAACAGTCCTACGTGGGCTGCCTGACCTGGGTGTGTCTTCGGCCTGTAATCTGCTGCCTGCTGTCATCGCTGGCACCGTGTCAGCACCAGGATCCAGACTTTTGCCCTTCTGGGCCCCACCAGGCCAGGAACACCAGGACCCTCATACGAAGGCTCTTGTTATTAAAGTCTGCTCAACCACTTCATCCCTTTTGGACTCACGGGGACGGTCCACAGTGGGTGAAGGCAGGTCCCCCCCTGGATGGGTCACCAGTTCATGGCAGGGCCGTCGAGGAGCATTTGTGGCTTCGCTCCCTTGCTCAAGGGCACCTCGGCAGTGCCATTTTAAGCTACTGTGCAACAGGCCGAGCATGTAGGAGGTGGGGCGATCTGGAACCTCTCCAGTTATTCCACTGGTGCCAGTAAAGTCCAGAGGGAGTTGTTTTGCTGTGGTCGACCCTCAAGGCCTCACACCACCACCTAACACTGCACGGGTGCTCGTTGGACCCCCAGAGTGGGAGCAACACCTGCAGCCACACCTGAGGAGCCAGCAGACAGGTGTGAGGGAGGGAGACACTTACCCGCCTCTAGTCTGAGAGTCCGTGTTGCTGCAGCCACCTGAAAGGAGAAGAAAGTGCCTGTAGAAGTGTCCTGAACCATCAACCTTTAGGAGACGCGAGCCGACGGGAACTCACCTGAGAAAGAAAGGACCTGCTGTCCACGCAAACGTCCACAAAGCTCTGAATGGCTTCAGGCAAGTGCAGCAGGGTCGAGCGGTGGGAGAGCAGCATGACGCGATCGAACCTGTTCCCCGTGCAGACGGCGTCTTTCAACAGAAGCCTGGTGGAGTTCAGAGTGGTCCTCATCAGGTCCCACTCCATGCTGACACTGGGCAGGACAGCCACCAGCCTCAGCAGCAGGGACACGGTGGGGTGGTTCCTGGACTCCGGGTGGACCAGCGTCTCAGCGATCGATGTTGGAGGAGCCTCCTGGTGTTTCTCCCTCCAGATGGATGCCCAGATGTTCAGATCCTGCGTTGCCGTTTCTGGCTCTGGCAGCTCTGAGAAGTAGAGGCTGTACGGCTGCTGGGTGGCTTCCGTCAGAATAGGAGTGCAAGAAGGCAGCAAGGACAGCAGCGACAGGGCCTTCAGGTGGCTGTCTGAGAAGCTGTGCTGCATCTCCTCCACCAGACTCCTGAGCAGCGGCACGCTCAGCTGCTCCCGGTAGTAGATCTCCGGAGAGTCCCAGTTGCCCACCTCCTCCGAGAAGCACACCTGTTCGGGAGCAAGCTTGGTCGCCAGCCGGAACGCCTGCTCAAACCAGGCGGAGTGGAGATGATTCACATTTCGCAGCATTTTGTTGAGCATCTCCACGATGGAGGGGATTTTCTCCACCTCGCAGAGGATATCCGCGGGGTTTCCACAGCGGAAGACGGTGCTACAGTTCCGAAGGGGAGCACAGGCGTTCTTCAGGATGACGAGGGTGACGATGAAGTCCACGCCTCTGAGGCGGGTGGAGAGAACCTTTGCATGCTTGGACTTGGAGCCTGCGGCGCTGGAGACGAAAGCGTCCAGGCAGCTCAGGACGGCCTCCAGCGTGTCAACAAGCAGGTCAAAGAAGTCCTCCCTCTTGTTCCACTTGGAGTAGCAAGTCTCTGGCATCTCCTCCAGGGCCTCTCGGGGCATGTTGAGGAACTTGTCCACCGTCTGGGCCAGCTGCCGCTGCAGCCCCGGCGATTCGTCGAAGAAGGCCAGCAGGTCCTCGGTGAGCGCCAGCGCGCGGGCCACCGGGGGGCAGGGGACGCTCCCCACCAGCCAGTGGGCCAGGCCACACGACTCGCTGGGGGTCACCACCGACAGGGGGTAGAGCTCAAGGAACCTCAAAGACATTTGCTTCAGGCTTTCATAGCCGGTGCCGGAGCGCATGAAAGCCTGCCCCCGACACTGGGACATGGGCAGGTGCCAGTCGTCAGTGAGGACCGCGGCGAGGCGCCGTGCTTGGGCATCGACGCCGCAGCCTTCGTCCAAGGGCAGGAACCCCATGAGCTCCACCTTCGGGGCCGACTCTTCCACGTACCTGACGAAGACGGGCAGCTGCACCCCGTCGGCATCCCGCACCGGTTTGTCTATGATGAGCGAGAAGAACGGGGATTCCTGGATCTCCTTCAGGATGGCAGAGCGGATTCCATCTATCAGAAGTCTCACCGTGTCCCCATCGCTCAGAGGGGGGGTGTCCTTCTCCTGGCCTCCAACCCAGTGGCACAGGCTGAGCTGCTGCAGGACCAGGGCTCTGTCCGGGTCACCGAGCTGAGCCAGGCTGCTGCTCCTCCTGCGCAGCAGCGCCGCCAGGCTGAAGACCGCGTTCAGGCTCTCACTGTTGTCCCCGATACAGCCGTTCTCGTCCACGGCCTTCAGCTCCGCCCCCACCTTTCCTGGAGGAGTGTCCCCGTCTTCGTCCTCTTCCTCCTCCCTTTTGACAGAATCAACTGGGGGGAAAAAAAAAAAACCACAATTCTAGATTATTAAAAGACTAAATCTGTAGTTATACTGTAGACGCCCCCCCATATACAAGAGTGTACGACAACACGCGTGTGTGTGTGTGTGTGTGCCCCATGACATCACAGCGTGTGCATCTATGAGGTGACCCTCTCTAGCAGCAATAATCCTCTCTGTCCATACCTTCCTTATCATTTTCCAAGGTCCTGACAAAACTTTTGGATTCCTTTTCCTGTAAGAGGAGGAAAACCATTTTTAATGCAGCAGAAATTCCAAAAGGTGGAGCGTGAGAACTCGGAGATGATGCGAAAGGCGCACGTACCAGACAAATGCCCTCCAGCGCCTGTGGGGTAACTTTGAGGCACTGGGTGACCATGTGCTCCAGGTCTCTGCTGAAGTCTGTGCTGACCTGGAGCATGGCCAGGCAGGGCGAGCGCTCGGTGCTGTCTGTGCTCCTCAGGTACTCCTGGAACTTCAGGTAGCGCAAGACCACCCCGCAGTCCTCCAGGGCCGTGCTGGGAAGAACCGACATGATCCTGAGGAGCGTGTTGATGTTCCCAAAGTACTGCATGATGGGCAGGCGCAGCGTGCTGAAGATGGTGGCCGGGATGGTCACAGACGCCACTTTGGTTTTCCAGGTCACCCTCCAACAGCACAGCTCGGTGAAGAAGTTGTCGGCGTCGGGAAGGTCGCTGCTGTAAAGGGGAGGCTTGGACTTGAGACTCTCAAACATGTAGCTCACCGTCACGGAGCACGGGACCAGCGAGAGGAAGTTCAGGGCTTCTTTGTGGTCCTCTGAGAAGTGATCCTTGACCGCGCTGATGAGGTTGTCCACCAGAGGCACGCTGACGCTGTCCTTGTAGAAGCTGAGCGGCTTAATCAGGCCGTCTCTGGACATCAGGCTTTCGGGCAGCTCAACTTGCACGCCGAGGCTGTGGGCGATGGCGGAGGCCTCGTCGAACCAGTTCTGGTGGAACACTTTGATGGTGGTTTTCACTCGGTTCAGCGTGGCCACGATGCCGCTGATCTGGCACAGCTGAGAGGCGGCGCTCAGGTGGTCCTTCTGCAGCCCTGCACTCAGCTCCCTGGTGAAGGAGGACACGTTCTTCAAAACCACCATGGCGATGATGAAGTCGAACTGCATCACCCTGAGGAGCAGCCCTCCGGCTTGTTCGGACACGGGGGCCGTCCATCGTTGGGGGTTTTTCTTCATCTTCTCCAGGGTTTCCACCAGGGGCTCCAACATCTGCACAAAAGCCTCGTAGGAATCGTGCTTCTCTTGCCAAAGGACGCAGAACGTGCCCTGAAACTCCTGCACCTTCTCATAGCTCTCCCGCAGACCAAAGGCTATGACCTGGTCTAGCTGCTTCTGCAGGCTCGCACTGCTGCCAAAAAACCTCAAGACCTCCTCAAATAGGTCCAGCGCCCGTTTAATCGCAGAGACCGGGATGGACTTGGACCACCACGTGTTGAAGGAGTAACAGGAGCAGTGCGTGCTTATGGCCAGGGGGTACTTCTCCTGGACCTTGCAGGCAAAGGCCTTCAGCTTATACGACACGTCCCCAGAGCCCAGGTACGCTTGGCCCCGGCAGTTCTTCAGATCCAGATGCCACTTGACCGTCACTATGTCCAGAAGACTCTGTACCATGTCCTCACAATCCAGATCTGCATCAACGAAGCCCATCAGCTCCAAGCGCATGACGTCGAAACTGTCCACGAAGCGCAGGAAGAGAGGCAGACGGTCCTTTTCTCCAAACCTCACCACGCAGTCGATGAACAAGGAGAAGAAGGAGTTGCCCACTTCCATGAGGATCCCCTCCCTGACCGCATTCTCACACACGCTGAGAACCTCTTTCATCTCCGATTTGGTCACGTACTCCACGTCTCCATCCCGTGGCGGGGAATCTCCGCCCGCTCTGCTGCGACCGGCGGACGCAGCCACCACTGCGGCCTGCAGGGCCGACTTCAGAGCCTCCCTGTCGGTCTCTGCGCACTTGAGCTCCACCAGCCTCTCAGCATCCAGCTCCAGGTTCAGGAGCTGCACCTCCTCCTCCGTGTCCTTCTCGCCATGGTTGCAGTGCGGCGCCGCTGGAAAGAGAACGCAGAGCGACCGTCAAACACACGAGACGAGAGAAGAGAGACGAGACGAGATCCGTCTGCGGTTCCACCTCAGGTCCACCACAAGAGTCTAACCCTAACCCTCGAACCCTCAGATGTGGAACTCACCTTGCGGGTGCTTCTCCTTCACGTCGGCGTCCTGCAACACAGACGAGAGTGTCATCGAGCGTCGGGGTCACGGGGTCACGCGTTTGCCGGCTTTACTCACGATTTGCAGCAGCTGCAGAACCTCCGGGTGCTTCTGGACGTAGAAGTCGACCATCTTCTCGATGCTGAAGTGCACGTCCTGGTTGACGTAGACGTAGGCTATGTTGCACCTTCTCTGGTCCTCTGCGGTGGCGCTCAGGTAGGCGTGGCAGCGCTCCAGCACCATGTGGTACTGGCCGTACACGTCGGCCTCGGCGTTGACGCAGGGAACGGTGCCCAGCACTCTCAGCAAGCTCTGCACGTTGGGGTAGAAGCCGATGTCGGGGATCTTGAGCGTCGCAAAGACGGTGGTGGGGAGGATCCGGCGCTTGCTGGCGTGCTTCCACTTCACCTCCCAGGAACCCAGCTCTTCGTAGAAGGTGTCGGGTCTGGCCAGGTTGTTCAGGTTGGCGTCCGCCACTTTGTCCCGCCGGATGCTGAAGTTGTGGTCAGCCATGTAGGAGGGCACCAAGGAGAGCCAGCGGAGGATCCGCACCATCTCGGTGCTGAAGACCCTCTTCACCTCCGCCACCAGGTACTGCAGAATGGGCCGGCTCAGGCTCTCCCGGTAGAAGTCGTCCAGCGGGGTTTCGGAGGAAGGCCCCTGCTCCAGCTCCGGTTTGGAGATCTCCACCACCAGCTTTTTAGCCCTGCCGACCGCGTCCGAGAACCACTTCCTGTGCAATATTGCGAGTTCCTGTTGGTACTTGCTGACTAGCTTTAAGGCGTTAGAAATGGTGTATTGCAAGGTACTACTGATGCTAATGATTCCCCTGAGACTGGAGTTAAGGATGCTCACGCAGCAGAGGGTGTTCTTCAGAACCACCAGCGTGATGATGAAGTTGAAGTTCTTCAGAACCGGTTTGAGCTTGGCCATTTGCTCCGCGGTGTCTTCGTCCACCTTGGAGATGATCTCGTTGATGCAGTTCAGAAAGGGCTCCAGAATGTCCAGCATGATCTGGAAGGCGTCTGTGCAATATTCCCAATTCTGGCTCAAAGCCGCCTTGATCCGCTCCGCTTCCCCTTTCACGTGCCCGTAGACCATCTGAATCTTGCCCTCCAAGCGCTTCCACAAATCTGGGGTTCTCCTGAGCAGCGCGGCCACCTCCTCCACGGCGTCGGCCACCTTTTGGATCGACGGCACCGGCATGCAGCGGATGATCCATATGTTGAAAGCGTAGGGGTCACTGGGCGAGAGCACCACCTGGGGGAACTCCTGGAGGATCCTGCAGGTGAGGTCGCGGATCTTCTGGCACATGCTGCCCGTCACCAGGTAGGTGAGGCCTCGGCAGTGCTCCATCCTCAGGCCCCACTTGCTGCGCAGCTCCGACAGCAGCATGTAGAAGAGGTTCTCCGCATCCGCGTCGCACGGCAGGAAGCCGATCAGGTGCTTCTGCGGGAACCCGTCGATGGTGACGGACCTGATGAAAACGGGGATCTGCTCTTTTCCTTCGATACTGGTCACGTCGTGGAGCAGGATGGAGAAGAAGCGGGCCAGCTTCAGGCTCTTCAGGATCTCCTCCCGCATCAGGTCTTCGCTCAGGTGGAGGATTTCTTTCTTGTCGACCTTCTCCATGCAGACCGGGCTGAGCGTGTGCGGCCCGCCCGCCATGGGCTCCTCGCTGCTGAGGCTGGCAGCAGTGATGCTGAATCCCGTCAGGGCCAGGTTCTCCTTGAAATAGGCCTTGAGGATCTCCTTGGCTTTACAGCTGGGGGGATCTTCTAGGACCGGGTCATCAACGTGCAACAGGGACGTGCTGTTTTCCCCGGACGCCATCGCCGGGTCTGCAGGACGCTCCGCTGGTGCCGGGAGCTCTGAAGGGAGCAGAACACGGGTCAGGAGCGCCACTACTAGTCAAGGTTAACCCATCACATGTGAGCCACACACTCTACCTTTGACCTTCTTAGCAAAGGGATGCTCCTCTTCCAGCTGCACAAAGAGAAACACACGTGTTTACTACACAGGTGACAGCAGGGTTAGGGTTGGGGGCACTTGGCTCGGCGAGACACTTACAGGCTCTCTGGTTCGCTTCCTGTGGGGGGACTGGTTATTGCCAGGTCTTTGAACTTCAAATATGGTCGGAACAGCATCATCCTTCAAGATCCAGGGGCCCGAGGGGCTCTGAAATGAACAGCAACCGATTACAGCCTGCTCGACCACGTGGACACAGGTGATTCCCTGCACACGTCACGGCTCTCCGTCAGTGGGTCACACCAGGAGCCCTGACCTGACCTCCCTCGGTGAAGACCCCTCTGGAAACCAGACTGGACTCTACGCTATGTCGTAGGGTCGTATTTAGACCTGGCTCGGCCAACAAAAGGAGGTGCAGGCGCTCCTCCGTGGGCTGACATAGTCAAGAGATTACCTGATGGGAGATCAGCGAAGGCTCAAAGTGCTTCGCACACAGTTTGTACAGCACGTGCAGCTGTTCGGGAGGTTCCGAGGCCAAATCCGGGCGGCAGCAGTTGGTCAACCACTGCTTGCAGCTGTGGAAGACAAGTGAGAAGGGCTTAATGTTTAATGCCTCTGCAGGTTGGCGCACGCCACTCTGGACCGCCCCGCACGGGCTGGATCTGTAGGAGCGAGAGGCCGCGCCCCCTCCCTGTGCCCCGCCTCCCGGCACTGCTGATTGGTTGCTTTCTTTAGCTAACATGTTGATTCTGTAGCCTGGAATCCACTCTGCACCTGGGTGGGAAGTATTGCTCCAGGACTGGGGAGCCCCCACAGCTAGCTCGGCTAGTGCTAGCAGCCTGCTAGAGGAGGGCGGCTGGTAACGGCAGCGCGCGTTTAAGCCGTTACAACAAAAGAACAGCACACAAGGGCAGCTGACATCACATGAGGGGTCACAGAGGCTCAATCCTGAGAGAAGCTGAAGCAGAGAAAAGGGGCATCAAGAGGAGGAGGCGGCCCAGCAGAGGCCGAGGGCCTGGTTACACAGCTTCCATCGGTAACCTGGCCCCTCTGCTGGGGCCACATGAGGGCCTGGCCCCTCTGCTGGGGCCACATGAGGGCCTGGCCCCTCTGCTGGGGCCACACGTGGGCCCTTCTCTTCATCTGGACTCACGCTGAGGTGTTTCACCTCAAGAAGCTCCTTCAGGCCTAACCCCAGAGGTCTCCATGCTGCACTGGTTTACCCTGAACCACAGTTGGTACCTTCCAGGGAGGGGAAGGAGAAGGACCAACCGAGGAACGTGCGGTTCTCTTGGTAGGGCCTTTCTTAAATCCACAATGAAGAAGAACAGAGAAGTGAGGACAGAAGCACAGCCGCATGGACAGGACAGGACTCGGGACACTCAGCTGAAGACCACAAGATTCCTGTTGTGGCGCGAGAAGAAAGACACCAGTTGCTGCTCCCAGTGCTGTACTGGGATCCCTCCCTAGGGACACGGACGGTCACATGACCAGGGCGACCCCCCTCCGTAGAGCGGATTACCACCCGACAGCGTCAGTAAACCAGTACAGTGTTTGGACCTCTGGGGTTCCACCGGTTCCTTTGGAGCTGAAGAAGCTTCCTGACGTGAGAAGTCTTCCAAAACTGAGACTCCTCAGAACCAGTCTGCAGGTTCTGTTGGCCCACCGAGCCTCAGGTCTGGACCGACACCTGTAGAGGGCAGATGGTCCACACGTGGACGGGGACGTTCCTGCTTAAACTATGGTCCAGAACTGCGGTCCAAAAGGGCGAGAGCCTCTCGGCTCCAGGTTCCATCCAGTTAATGTCACATCTCCTAAAATAAAGCGCGCGACACTAAAATCTGCGCACAAAAGCACAATTACGGCAACAACCCCAACGTCAATCAAGAGAGAAACGCGCAACTTTGGCGCATTCTCGAGATTTTACGCGTTCGAACATTGACGAACTATCAGCGAGGTCCTCTGAAGGGATGTATGGATAGAAACAGGGATATGAGGTTAGCACGTTTTTCACCTTTAGTACCGCTAAAGTAACGTTCCCACAATCGTGCCACATTTGCAGCAACTTCAGATGAAATTAGCTTTAAATGAATAAAGTTGTGCGCTGCGGCTCCCTTCGCTTTGCGGGAGTTCTAAATGGGAATAATTAATTCATTAAGCAGACATAAAGCGCGATTGGAGCGTGATTGGAGCACTTTTCTTTCATACGGCAGTCTGCGCCATCTTCGACAGTTTGGCCACTGTTAGCCAACATGATGCTAAGCTAACGCTAGAGGCGGGCAGCTAGCGCGGAGGCTAAGTGGCTAACCCATATTGATTGTAAATAGGCGACACTTACCGCTCCGCATCAGCAGGGAAGTTAAAAAGTGGGGTCTGGCCCCCGGGCCCCTGCTGCTGGGAACCACAGTTGGTAGCAGCGCAGCAATCGCTCATTCTGACTCTAAGGTAGCTTCCTTGCAAACAAAGTGGCTATGTTAGCTGGTGGTTGCACGCCAATAAGGCTACACGAGTAAAACTCTCCCGCTAGGAGACCGGAGTCAAGACCTGGGGGGAACCAGCGCACGCATTCTCCAATCCCGGGGTTGCTTCAGCCTAAAAGTCTCGGAAAGCGGCCGAGATGTTCGTATTTACATCCTTTCAAAAGTTGACGTATGGTGGACCAAAGAGTTCGGTAGCGTGTCAGCCTGAAGAGGGACCGTGCGGTACGCGCGGCCGCCGCTAGGGGGCGGCAGAGCCGGCCTGGCGGGCCGACGGGCTTTTACCGCCACAGGAGAGGAAGTCGCCTCCTTCCTCGCTTCCTTCCTTCCTTCCTTCCTTAAGGCAGCATGTTCACTTTTTCTACCACCCGTCAGGACATTTTTGATTAATAGTGCGGTTAGTATTTGTTCATTAAATATGTGCAGGATGTGATGAGCGCATTAAGGTTAAAGTTTAGACGCACGCAGAGATCTAGAGGACGCCAAGGACAGAGGAAGCGTCTTATCTTGAACACACAGCACACAGCATTTATTGGAACAGTTACAGAGCGACAGCAGCGCCGCGACACACATGTTGCTAAGGCGAGCGGCGGGCAACGCCGGCGTTGGGCGGCGCCGCCATCACGGCCACTCCGAGTCCGGGTGAGCCTTGGAATAGGCCTCCACAGCCTCGTCCAGGTCGCCCACAACGTCACAGTTCATGCTCAGGAAGATGAGGCTTTTGGATTTGAACGGGTCAGGCGTGTTCTCCAGGAGCCCCTGCAGCCGTCTGTACGCCACGTCCGAGCCGTCCTCCGGGGACGAGGACGGCAGGACGCCGAGCGCCCTGAAGATCCCACGCACGTTAGGGAAGAACCTCAGGTCAGCCAGGCGCAGGGCTTGGTGGACGTCGGGGGGCAGAGCGTCTCCGTCGGCCTGCTTGCTCCACTTCACCTGCCAGCAGTGCAGCTCCTCCGGCAGCACGGCTGCGTTTGGGAGGTCCTGGTGAAAGGACAGGACGCTCTGCGGCTCAGGGGCGCCTCGCTGCTGCGCCATCGCCAGCGGAACCAGCGAGAGGCACTTCAGCGCCCCCAGGTGCTGCTCCCCAAACAGCCGGGTCAGCTCCCGGATCACGTGTTGCACCACGGGAGCGGACAGACGGTCCCTGTAGTGGCTCTCCAGGCGCACGGCTCCAGGCGCCGACGGATGCTTCCTGAGGAACGCTCGAGGAACCTTGATGGGGATCTCCATGGCCGTGGCCAGGTTGATGGCCTCGTCGGTCCAGAACTCGTGGTAGACGTCGATGTTGTCCGACACCTCCTTCAGGGAGTGAAGGACGGCTTCCAGGCTGCTCGCCGCGAAGTGGCGATCGGCGGCTTGACCTCGCAGGTTGGCGCCGAAGGCCCGGGTCAGCGCCAGAGTGTTCTTCAGCACAACCAGCGCCATCACAAACTCAAAGCTGGTTATTGCTTTGGAGATGTCCAGGGCGGCGTTGGCCACCTCGTCGCTCCACCTCATTTCCTCGTTGTCGTGGATGCTGTCCACGCAGAGCAGGAGCGGCTCCAGAATCTGCGCCGCCACCTCGAACGCCTCGTTCTGCCCGGTCCAGTTGCTGCGACAGGCTTCCTTCAGCTCCTGGGCCGCTTCTTCCTTCTCCGGGAAGTAAATGGAGATGGCGTTGTCCAGCTCCACCTGCAGCAACGGGGACTGGCTGAAGAACGCCTCCATCTTTCTCAAGGTGGACAAGACCAGCTGGACCCCGGCCGGCGCCATCCCACCGGCCAAGGACAGGTTGAGGTTGGGGGGAGATCGGGGGGTGAGGAAGGCCTGAGGGTAGCGCTCCAGCAGCTGGCCTGCCAGGGTTTGCATGTTCCTGGAGGAGTGAGCCTGAGCCCTGCACTGCTTCATGTCCAGCCCCCACTCCTCCAGTTCAGACAGCAGCTCTGTGGCCAGGCGCTCCTCGGATCCCCCCAGGGACCAGAAGCCAGCAAACCGGTCCTGCTGAACGTCGCGGCGATCCACAAACCGGAGGAAAACGGGGACGCAGCGTTCTCCCGAGAGCTCCACCACGTCGTCGGTGATGATGGAGAAGGCGCCACTTTGTTTCACCTCCTCCAGCAGCTGATGGTGGACCCACTTCTCAAGGGCTTCCACCATGGGAGCCGACTGCGTTGGGGACTCCTTACTGGACTCACAGCTCTTCTGACGGACGCCATCGGCACAGCTCTTTTGATATTCCATCAAGGCCTGGAAATTCGTGGACCCACAACCCTCACCGGGACCGTTCGGAGGGATGTTCTGTCCTCCCAGCAGCAGGAGGATTTCAAATAAGGACTTCAGATATTCTCTGTGTTGGCTCTCCTCCGCAGGAGCCTGCACGTCTCCTTCAACCGTGTCTATTTGTGAAAGAAAGACAAATGAAGAACCAGATCAAAGGAAACATGGGGCCAACATCAAAGGCACATTTCTTAATCATAAAGAGACACTCACTTCTCCCCTTCTTCTCCGATTCATCACCTTTAGTCTGCAAAACAAAGAAAAATGAGATACGTGCTGAGGCGCGCACACGCACACACACACACACACACACACACACTTTACTGACTGTTTCTTCAGCGAGGGTCGGCACGGCGTCACTCTTTAGCACACTTTCCTCAGGATCCTGTCACAAAGCATCATTAGATGTGTGTGTGTAATTAAATGTTTGTGGATTAAAGCTTGAGTCACTCCTTGCAGCCACATTTCTAAGGTAGAAAGCAACTTTATTCGGTCTCCTGGTGAGAAACTGCTGCAGAAACCTTCATCCAGCACCACTTACATTAAAAGCTGAAGGCTCAAAGTGATGCGCACAGATTCTGTAGTATTTATACAGGTGTTCTGGGGCTCTGCTCAGCACATCTGGATTCTGACACCTGGAGACCCATTTCTCAGACCTGGACACGTGGAAGAAAGGGAATGACATTAAACACAGAAACGCGCATTTAAATGGTGAACGTGCCCCAAAGGCAGCATATTGTTTCCACCCAGCTCTAAAATCGCCTTTTGCACAATGCAGATGTTGTCCTTTTATTCTCGCTTCAAAAGTAAAAATTAAACCCAAACTTTGACAAGCACTGACATATTTTAGCGCGCTGAATTAGCCGCTAGGCTGGCTAACATTAGCTTGTAGCGTCGGGGATCTTTACCTGTCTGGATCGAGAGGAAAGCGGAACAGTGGCCGAGAGTTCGGCCTTTGGGCGGCGCAGCTCGGGACTGCGCAGCGGTTCTGCATCGCTGCTTCTTATCCCGGGTTAATTCTGTCCCGATAGTGAGAACAGTCACCCGCGTCAACACACGGGTGCTGAGCGACGCTTCTTCTTCTTCGCCTCATTATGGCGCCGCGCTGCTCGCCCCAGGCAGCGCTACCGCCACCTACAGGTGAGCCCGGGAACCTTCATAAAAAAACAACACGCTAATGCCAGAACAAACCCAACAACGCTTTAAAATTCCGCCCACCCCCACCATAAATAAACATTCTAAATTAAAAAGCGGTTTTTGCTCTTTCCACACCTTCTGCCAACATTTATATCTTCTCATATCACTCTATCATCGACCCAATTACCCTGATGGGATCACTGGTCAACCTAGCCCAGCCTTTATTCATGACAGCCCTCTTATTATCACTTATCTTATGACCTACACCTGTTAATAATGATGTTCTTATGATCTCTACCAGCTGTTCTGCTAGTTGAATCACAGCAGCAGGACTGTTGGGGTTCCATGGAGACGTTTCGTCCTCATCCAGGAGGCTTCATCAGTTCTAAGCTGGGGAGTTCCAGGTTCTTCTGCTCTTCAGGAGCCGTGAACACCTTTGGAGATTCAGTCACCTGGTTGTTGGTTGCTCCAGCCCTCATTAATGGGGTTGGTTAGTAGCCAGTGTCCTCAGTCCTTCAGATGCAGGTGAACTGCTGAGTCCTGGCCTGAAGCTCTTCTACTGTAGGTTGTGCATGTGGTTGTGTGTTTAGTCTTGTAATGTTTGCACTCCCCCTCATGAACAGATGTTATCCTTTATTTGTAACCATAGGGGAAGAATGAACGACACATTATTATTTATTATTACTGTTCTGTCTCAAGTGAACGCGCTGCTTGTTTAAACGCAGTAAAAAGTCTCGATTGGGCGAGTTTATGTGAATATTCTTCTCCGGATGTTGATGTTCCTGTGTCCCTGAGGCCAATCCAACGGAACGAGGCGTTGATGGTGGCCACCGAAACTTATTTAGGTTTGAATATTCAAACCGTGGCGCTGAGGCATTGACCATTCCGGTGTCTCGGGACATCTCGCGAGACTTGCTGGGCCAATCAGCGCGCAGCAGCACTGGAGTCAAATGAGCCGGTTTCTGGCGTCGAGGATCATCTTTGGATCCTGCAGCGGAGGTGCTCGCTTGTTGTGCAAGTGTGTGAGCGCGCACGCGGAATTGTGGTGTTTGTACGCAGTGTTGGAGCCGTCTGCTGACGTCATTAGTGGTCTCCGTCCTTTCCAGAAAGCCACATTCGGAACCGCCAGATGGAGAAGGCAGCGGGCAGCAGACAGCGCTGCAACACGGTGAGTTGTGCGTGTGCGAGTGCACGAGCAGCGTTTGGACACGCTCCCATTTAATGCCTTTTCTTTAACATTTTTCCTACTTTCTACATTGTTGATACGTACTGAAGACATCAGATTGACCAGAAAATGGTGATGTTTCATATTTTAGTCCTCGCAGCCGCCTGTATACCAACATCTGGCACTGGTGCTGGGTCGCGATCACACACACACACACACTAGTCCTCATTAATTGTACCCCACGCAGAATTGATTATTGTGTCTGAGCTAGTTGGAACCAACAGGCTTGCCATTATATGTGTGACTCTTCATGTAATTAGGTTAAAGTGTAGAAGAAAGGATGAGTTAAAGACGCCTTTCTCACCAGTTTAAGCACCTGGGCAGCGCCCCGGAGGGGTCCTGGCCCCTCTCCTGCCACCACAACACCTTCCAGGAGTTGTCTGCATCATATGTGTTGATAGAACCTGTGTACATGGAAATGTATTGATTTTATTTTATTTTTTAACTCCTAGGGGAACAAGGAAAATGCCACGCCAGCAAACAGGGGTCAGTCTTTTATTAAAAACGTCCCTGCTGCTCAGTTCCACCAGAAAGGGGCCGCTAGTGTCCAGTCCAGGCAGCCAGACGGGAGGGGGAAGGTCCAAGCATGCCGCCAGGCCTCTCTGACAGCACCGGATAATAAAGGCAAAGCGGTGGTCCGAGAGGTGCTGAAGCCGCCACCGGCCGCCTCCAGACCTGCTCCTGGCATGTACAAAGGCAAGATGGTAGAGTCCAAAGTTGCTTGTATTTGGAGGGGGGGCAGCTCAGTGGACAGAGCCGCAGCGTCCAGGCTAAACCAGGCTGGATCTGCCAAAACGGGGCCCAAATCAGCGTTTGGTAGACCTGCCCACAAGTGTGGCTCTGTGGCCCCCGGCGGCCCCCGGGTTGGGCCTCCAGCCACTGTGGCCGGTACCGGCTGTAGGAACCCTTCCGTCTCAAGCATCCAGAGTCAGAAGAGGGTCAGCGTGGACACGGCTGAGGACACACGGTAACATTTGACTTGGTCCTCGTGCCTTTTTCTTTTTGGCCCTTAGAAACGTCCTGAATATTTTCCCTTTGCACAGGGCCAAACCGGCAGGGTGGCGAGCCTCTACGGCCAGGACTTTACAGAGCCCGGCCATGAACCAAACCAAGGTCTTCCAGATGAAGCAGGCCGACCCAGAAGACCTCCAGGAGGTCCCACCTGCCGCTCCTCCCCAGACGCCACCCGACCCGTCTCCGGGTCCGTCACAGCAGCCCGGCGATGACGTAAGGACGAACGCCTCGGGCTTTTCTGTGGTCAACTTACCCTCCATAACCGCCACCTTTTCCCCGTAGCTCGTAACCCTCGGCGCTCCTGACGGCGCCACGGCCGCGTCCCCCGGAAACCAGGAGGGTGAGTTTGTTTTTCCACGCGGCGCTGCCCACGTAGGCGGAGTCTTTACTGGACTCTTTCTTCATTAGTATCTGCACAGGTGGGCCATGAGGCCGACTCAGACGGATGGAGAGCAGGGCCGAAAACCCAACTGGAAGATGTTGCTGCACAGGTGGAGATCAAAAAAGAGAGGAAGAACCAGAAACTGGAGGAGGGCATGCCACAAAGGGGGGACCCTTCCGTGGTCAAGTACAGCGTCACAACCACGCCGTACCTGCAGAGGTAAACCCTCACTCGTCTTTCATAGCACCCAAACGGTCAGAAACCAGGCAATTCTCCGTAGCTACTTGGCTAACAGTGTTAGCAGTGTTCTTCTCATTTGAACCTTCTCGAAACGTCCGTCCGCAGTGTGAAGAAGACCATCGAGGATGCTGGAGCCAGTGCTTCCAGGAGGACCAGGAACATCAAGGACCTGAAGTTTCTCACGCCTGTGCGTCGTTCTTGCCGCATCGAGCGCAAATCTTGGCGCCTGCCGGCGATGCTGCAGGATCACGACCCGTGTGTGAGCTCGCTGGTTGAGCTGCTGAAGCTCGACGACAGCCCCAACGCCTTCATCTACAGGAGGAACCCAGCCCTGGAGGACCCGGCAGACCGGCCCGAGCTGGATCCGTGCACGAGAGCCGCGAACCAATAGGAAGATGCATCGGGCAACCAGAGACTTTCCCCTTTTAAAATGCTATGATGAGTTCAACACAGATCTTTGTTCCTGTTTTGCTGCTTGAGTTTGATTAAAAGCGTTGTATGGTCTTCGGCGTCACATGACTTCATGGGTCACATGACTTCATGGCTCACTAACCAAGGTGTCTGGAAACCTGTACTAACCAGGAAGTTGACAGCAACAACAGCGTGTGTTCAGCGTCCACCACCATCACGTTTATTCCTGCACAGTGAAAAGTTCTTGAGGTGCGACTGTTTCATACAAACTGATCAAGGATGAAGAACCGCGTCAATGCATCAACAAAACCCCAGGAAGCCTTTTTATTCAACCCAAACAAAAGTATAAAAGTACTTTCTCCACCTCGTCTGGCAAAGATGAGGAATTCTGTGGAAAGTTTTATGTCCTGGAGAGCCCGCGGTTGTCCAGGTCTTTGACCTACGGAACAGAGATGTTGGACGTGAGACGCAGCTTCAGCGTGACGCAGGACCCCCTGCTGGACCCCCGGGTCCTGCTGGACCCCAGGTCCTGCCCACCCACCTTGTATATCCTGACCAGCCAGTGCTCCGTGGTGTAGGCCTCCTCCAACACATCCAGTTCAAAGTCTTTGTTCCCGATTTCGGCGTTCCTGACTCGGTCGTAGCCAGGAGGACGCTCTGCAGAGAAGATCCAGCATTAGTCCTGGATGTGACTCCAGAGGCAGGAGCAAGGCTGGGCATGGTGCTCGTGCACGTGCACGTGTCTGGGCTCGTGCACGAGCACCATCAGGCGCCTCAGCACAGCAACAGTCCTCGCATTTAGGGTTAAACTAAGAACGGTTAGTCAGCCCTGCTTGTGAACCGAGCGCGCACGTGAACACGCACGTGAACAGGTGTAAGGCCCTGAATGATGAAGGCTGCCTGAGCCGTGCCTGATCACAAACAGCAACCATGACAACCGTCAACTCACCCTTCAGAGCTCGACCAGGATGCTGCCCCGCCCCCCCGGTTACCATAGTTACCAGCCTATCAGCCTGCCTTGATGGGGTTAGGCAGGAGACTGGCGTGCACGTGGCGTGCACGTGGCGTGTGTACTCACTGGCCTCTGTGTAGACCTGTCCGAAGCGATAGTAGCACATCTTGTACATGAGGCAGTTGAGCAGGACGGGGGACCCCTCCCGGTCCACCCGGAACTCCCCGGTGGGGGTGTAGTAGTCGTGCTCCTTGATGTGCCTCCCCGTGTCCGTGCTCCCCCCAATACGCACCATCCACAGGAACTTGTTGATATCTGGGGCGACACACAGGTGGCGCTCATGAGCAGCAACCTCATGCTGCATGTTGTGGGAGTCTCCTTCCTCCCTCACTCCCTTCCTGCCCCCTTTCCTCCCTCACTCCCTTCCTCCCCCCTTTCCTCCCTCACTCCCTTCCTCCCCCCTTTCCTCCCTCACTCCCTTCCTCCCCCCCCTCCCTTCCTCCCCCTTTCCTCCCTCACTCCCTTCCTGCCCCCTTTCCTCCCTCACTCCCTTCCTGCCCCCTTTCCTCCCTCACTCCCTTCCTGCCCCCTTTCCTCCCTCCTTCCCTCCTGTCCTCCCCCCTCCCGGAGGAGTCCAGTAAAAGCCGGTTCACCAACCATCAGAGGAGTATCCCGTCAGCCCACCAAAGATGACCAGGACATAGCTGACGTCCAACTCCCTCATGATCTCATAGGCCCGCTCCTCTGTGGACGCCATGGCCTGGAAGGCAGAAGACCTGGTCAGCACACACACACACACACACACACACACACAGACACACACAGCTCAAGGTGTCCTGCTCACCTGTCCAACCCTGGAGATGTGTGTGTTGTTCCAGGTGTTGTTGTCCACTAAAATGGTCCGATTGGCCATGGCGGTGATCTGATAGCCGTAGTCCCACCAGGACATGACTTTGGCATCCTGAGGACAAACAAAAGCCTTGTGATCCGCTTGTTCCTCATGTTGTTCCAACACATCTGGACACAACTGGGCAGCAGGCTGACCGCCCGCGAGGAGCAGGTCAGGTGCTGCCAACCTACAGGTGTGAATAAGGGGCGGGCCCTAAAGGCCTACGGACCTCGGGGGTGTTGTGGCGGAGCCAGTAGTACGCCTCCCTGAAGTCATCGAAGATGATGCGGCTCCCGTCCCCACCGCGGGCCGACAGCACGATGGAGGGGGAGGAGTAGGCCTCGCTGGTCACCCAGGTGGAGTGGAAGGTGTAGGTGATCAGGAAGAAGGCCATGACCAGGATCATCCCACTGGCTACCTGTGAGAGGACACACACCGGAGCAGGGGTCAGAGCCTGCCACCCACAGGTGCACCACGCTGGGCTGGTGGAACCAGTGTGGGACCGGACCTCGTCTGTTTAGTGTCGTCATAGCTGGACCGTTACAATTACACAAGTTTAACTGGAAGCAGGAGAGCAACTGGTCTTCACCACGTGGGGAGACAGTCAGGACTGAGGACACCTGTGCACCTATAGACAGCAGGTGGGCTGCACCTGTGTACCCACAGCCTGGTATAACCTGCTCCAGTATGGATGCAGGACGGGCCAGCCCAACAAGTCCAAACGCCATGGTCCAGTCATGCCACAGAGGGTTAGCGCTGCAGGCTAATGCTACAGGAGGACCGTGGGTAAACAGCCAGGTAACGTGTTTCCATGTGGGTGTACATGCGGCTGCGGCGCCCGGAGCGGCGCCCAGTGGCGGGCTGGGGGCGGCCCTACCTCGTTTTTGATGGGGTAGGTGGAATCCTGCTGCTTCTTGCTCTTCTTGTCCAGTCGGCTCACGTCTAAATTCTTCATGTATGTGGTGAGCACCTGGGACACGCCGATCCCCGACAGGATGCACATGACCGGGGCCAGGACCAGCATCAACCGCACCTGCAGACAGGACAACAGCAGCCCCCCACCCGTCATGTCCTGCCCCTGGCACCGGGGCCAGGCTCCGGAGGGTGCCAGGACCAGGACCTACCATCACCGCAGAGAAGTACATGCTGGTGACGCCGTACATGATGATGAAGATCCTGGCATCGGACAGATTGCTGAAACAGTAGTAGAGACCCACTGGGAGGAGAGAACACACAGGGACCGTCACCAACACACACACACACCACGGCCCGGCCCCTTCCTGGACACACACTTGCCTGGGAACATGAAGACCAGCAACTGGAGGTCAAAGTAGTAGGAGGACCAGGTGGTGGGCTGATGCTCCGAGACAGACGCGATGATGGGAATGTTGTTTTTGGCGTAGGAGGGGTCGAGCAAGGAGTAGAACCGGCCCGTCCACGGGGAGATCTTACCTAGGGGAGCACAGCTCAGCCACGGAACCACAACAGAACCTCACGTGAAGGAAGCCGCGAGCTCACCGGTCAGCATGAGGACGGCCCCCACCGACAGCAGGATGAAGCCCACCAGGGAGATGACGCTCTTGAACAGCACCTCGAACTGCTGCGCGTTCAGCTTGCTGCGCAGGTAGTCCACGAAGGCGTGGACCTGGCAGAGTCCGAACACGCCGAAGGCTGCCATGTGCTCCGAGGACTGCACGGGCTGCACGGAACCAGAGCTCAGTCCCAAACCCACTGGCCCACCTCGCGATGGTGCACGCTGGTGCTCACCTGGAAGCCCACAAAGGAGATCTGCATGGAGAGGATGGTGCCCAGGCAGTAAACCGTGCAGTACGCCACGTAGATCCGGTGAGAAAACCGGCCCGTCAGCATCAGGACCAGGACGTGGAGCGGGATAAGGTTGATCAAGAACACATAGCCTCCCCAGGAGGAAACCTGCAAGCAGACCCGCGTGGTGAGACGGAGCCAATGCTGGGACGCCTCCCTCGCCACTCACCATGTAGAAGTAGGCCAGCGCGCACACGGACGACCAGTACACCGAGCCCGTCTTCACCGCCTTGATCCACATGTAGTAGGTCAGCAGCATGCAGAAGATGGCGATACCTGAGGACGCACGCCATCGTCAGCTTTGTGTCCAACGGGCGCGTAACATGTGGGTGTGTGAGGACCTTCGTTATCGTAGGAGCCCGCCACAGAACGGGAGATGTAACCAGGCACCACGGCGATCATGGCAGCAGCCAGGAGGCCGGCCCCCGCATCCTGCACGCCAGAAAGGGTGGGATGTTACGGAGGCTGTGGGGGGAAGGAGCCACAGCGCTACATCAGCTAGCATGCGACGAGCGTTACCTTCAGCTCCTTGGTGAAGTGGTAGGTCACGATGGCAGTAAAGGAGGAGAACAAGGGAGCCAAGAACACGCAGACGTTCCGGATGTCGATGGTGATGTGGAAAAAGTGTAAGACGTGGTAGAGCAGCGCCGAGGTGATCATCAGCCCTGCAGAGGCCAAGAAGAAGCGTTAGCGTTAGCGAACACGGCAGCACGCCGCCTCCTGACCCTCGACAGGCAGATCGGACATTAAAACAGGACGTAGAGGGCGATGCCGCTGCGGCCATGGCGACGCTACTGCGACCATGGCGACGCCGCTGCGGCCATGGCGACGCCGCTGCGGCCATGGCGGCGCAGGAGGCGGAGAGTCCTACCTGGGTAAATGGTGCCACCGATAATGCGACCCAGAGGGTACCAGGCCCGGTCATCAAACCAGTTGTGGAACTTATAAAATCCTTCTTCTGCCAGGAAACGAGTGGTGCGGTAGTTAAAGTACCTGGAGACGAGACGGTGAGACGCTTTAGGGTTAGGGGTTAGGGGTCAGGGGTTAGGGTTAGGGGCGGCGTCATTAGCGTGTCCACGATGGACACGAGCGCAGCGGAACCACTTACGGGTCAAATTCATGGATGACGCTTTCGAATCTCAAAACAGAAAAGAGTCTGGTGGAGAAGGCTGAAAGGGAGAAGGTTCAGTTTGAGTTTGTTCGGATGGAGAGAGGAGATATTCTGGGTGGAGGTCTTACAGAGGACGGCTGCCATGGACAGGATGAGCAGCTTGAGGAGCGTGTCCTGCTTCTCATAGGACAAACGCAGGAAGCCCACTTTAGTCATCTTGGTGAGTTCGGCTCAGCTGATCCAACCTGGCCAGAGAGGACAGAGCACAAGTCCTGGTGAGGAGAAGAGCTGGGGAGGAGAAGAGCTGGGGAGGAGAAGAGCTGGGGAGGAGAAGAGCTGGTGGGGAGAAGAGCTGGGGAGGAGAAGAGCTGGTGGGGAGAAGAGCTGGGGAGGAGAAGAGCTGGGGAGGAGAAGAGCTGGGGAGGAGAAGAGCTGGGGAGGAGAAGAGCTGGGGAGGAGAAGAGCTGGTGGGGAGAAGAGCTGGTGGGGAGAAGAGCTGGGGAGGAGAAGAGCTGGTGGGGAGAAGAGCTGGTGAGGAGAAGAGCTGGGGAGGAGAAGAGCTGGGGAGGAGAAGAGCTGGTGGGGAGGAGAAGAGCTGGTGAGGAGAAGAGCTGGTGGGGAGAAGAGCTGGGGAGGAGAAGAGCTGGGGAGGAGAAGAGCTGGTGGGGAGGAGAAGAGCTGGTGAGGAGAAGAGCTGGTGGGGAGAAGAGCTGGTGAGGAGAAGAGCTGGTGAGGAGAAGAGCTGGGGAGGAGAAGAGCTGGTGAGGAGAAGAGCTGGTGAGGAGAACAGCTAGTGAGGAGGACAGCTAGTGAGCAGGACAGCTAGTGAGGAGGACAGCTAGTGAGCAGGACAGCTAGTGAGCAGGACAGCTAGTGAGGAGGACAGCTAGTGAGCAGGACAGCTAGTGAGCAGGACAGCTAGTGAGCAGGACAGCTAGTGAGGAGGTGAGGAGAAGTGCTGGTGAGGAGAAGTGCTGGTGAGGAGAAGAGCTGGGGAGGAGAAGAGCTGGGGAGGAGAAGAGCTGGGGAGGAGAAGAGCTGGGGAGGAGAACAGCTAGTGAGCAGGACAGCTAGTGAGGAGAAGTGCTGGTGAGCACAAGTGCTGGTGAGGAGAACAGCTAGTGAGGAGAACAGCTAGTGAGGAGGACAGCTAGTGAGGAGGACAGCTAGTGAGGAGGACAGCTAGTGAGGAGGACAGCTAGTGAGCAGGACAGCTAGTGAGCAGGACAGCTAGTGAGGAGGACAGCTAGTGAGGAGGACAGCTAGTGAGCAGGACAGCTAGTGAGGAGGACAGCTAGTGAGGAGGACAGCTAGTGAGCAGCACAGCTAGTGAGCAGGACAGCTAGTGAGCAGGACAGCTAGTGAGCAGCTAGGGGGAAAAGCCCATTAAAGACCAGGTATTTGTCATGGTGGACAAGCGGGAAACCCAGTTTTGTAACCCTCTTTGACAAGAATTTCAACCGGAAAATGTTAACTGGTGTTTTGCAGCTCTGATAAGTGCTACACCTCCTTAGCTGCTGACTGGAAACCAGTTTCCTCATGATCACAGAGAAGTGCACGGCAACTATTTGACAACTACCTCTTATTGCACATCATGCCTGTTTTAAGCGAAGAATGCATATATTTCTATTGTCGTGGCCCAAACCAGGGCTAGTTAAGCAAGCTAGTTTCAATGCTTCTCCTGTACACTTAAGTGTTTAAGCGCTAACTAGCAAGGAAAACATGCTAACTGAGGGATAATCCCAACAATACTGAATCTCGCGAGCGAAATTTCTAAGATGGAAAACATCCACAGCTCCTAAAAAGTAGCAGTACGATAGTTAGGCAGAATAAAAGTTACCGTTGGGAAACGTGCTAAAAGTTTTAATTGATCTTGTGAGTCTCACCCGCTCCGCTCCTTCTGCTTGTCCGCTACTCTCACACAAACTTGATAACCTCTGCCCGCCCACACAGCGTTATACGGCACGAGTATTGGTTGGGAGTCAACCTAACATGGCCTCGCTGACTTGTGATTGGCTGCTCCAGAGTCACTGCGCCCTCCTCACGACAGCGAGCGAACCTTCGTGACGTGTCCTTAACTCAGGCGAACAGCGGCTCCCTCTGCCGGCAGGAGTGTGTATCGCAGCATATCTGCTGCCGCGCAAAATAAACCGCCTAAAATATACGATGTATAAGTTTTGGAAATTATGTTTCTCACAAATGCAAATCCGATACACGAAAACAATGAAAAACATAAACAGACACAGACTTTAGTAATCCCAGAGGGAAACTAACGTCAATGTGTCACCATAAAATGAGGTAAAGTATATTGACTCAACAGACAGTAACTGTGACTAGAAAAATATATTAAAAGCACATTAACACATGGAATCCGGTGATTTAGCGTAAAGGAGCAGCTGTTGAAATGCTTCCGGGATGAGCAGGGTGGAAAGGTCTCTTTCTGAAGCCTGTGCACCATTCCTGGAGGGCTGGGCTCACCAGATAACGATCACCTCTGATCAAAGAATATGCTATCTGTCTGTTTCTCTGTCCATCTATCATCCAGATATGACACGCAGCGAGAGATGGATGTAACATGATGATAGATGACAGACAGATGTGTGAAGGATATGAGGGAAACAGGCCTTTAATAGACAGGGTTTTGTATGGAACAGCTCAATATAACGACACCATCTTCATTAACCTGTGTGTAAATGAAAGTCACCTGTGTGGTGTCAGCTAGTGCCCTGAAACCACCTCCCGAAGGGCAGCTTGTGCCGCTCATCCCGTGCACCGCTCCGTTCCCTGGGTCCACCCACAACAGGAAGCTAACAGATAGCATGACACACCACTTCTGAGGGCAGACTTGCTTTCAAGTGTTTTAATGACATCATCTGTGTCTCGGAATCTTCAGAGGAGAATCATTCAAATGGCACACTGTACAAAACTGACGGCGAGGGTTCCCCTGCGGCCGCCGTCATTGAGCCGGCAGCTGTCTGTGGCGCGTCGGGGAGGTGTGAGGGGACGCCAGTCGTTCCGAGGAGGCAGAGGACATCAGAGCAGACTGGAGGTTGACCGTCTTGTGGAAAAGCTTATTGCTGATGAGCACGACCAGAGAGAAGAGGCGCAGCTGGAAGTGGCTGAAAAAGGTGAAAAGAGCCGTTTCAGGCGGCGCCAGTGCGAACCAGCATGTTGTGTTGCTGCAACACTCACTACGGCGTCGTTGGCGTCTTGGCTTCGTTAGCGCTGATGATGAACAGAGGAAAGAGGATGGAGAACAAGCAACCACTACAACAGAGCACAGAGACCCCCATCACATCCCGCCTGAATGGTGTCCATCAAACAACCAATGCGTGGCCGCGGTCAAGCACGCCGCGGCGGTGGGGGGCGCTACCTGATGATGTACGAGGAAGGAAGCGCGGTGAGCAGAGCCATGGGCAAACCAAAGCCAAAGTAATACGGCCAGTTCCTCTCGATGTTGGACAGCCGCTGGTGCATCTCCACACCTCCAGCAGACACAAAGAGGCAGACTTCAGCACCCTTCAGACCCAGCAGACTGCTGCTGGGGGTGTGTGTGTGTGTGTGTGTGTGTGTGTGTGTGTGTGCAGCTCACCGTTGTTGAACCAGCGGTACTCGAAGCAGTAGAGCGAATAGAGCAGAGACATGTGGAGAAGGCTGACCATCTGCCCAATGGCATCAATGGGGAAGAGGCTAACGATCATACCCTGGGAACGACGGGGCAGCCTTTAAACCACGAGGAGGAGGAGGAGGAGGAGGAGGCATTTGGACATGTGACCATGTGTGTGTGAGCAGTCATGACAAGTGTACCTGAATGAGGAACAAGGCCTGCAGCAGCAGGTTGAACAGCATGTCAGCGATGCTCTTACTGATGCTGGGGAACGCTTGTGCTTTACATCCAGACACCTCGAAGGCCAAATCAGCAATGTCCTGCAACACAGGAGGGACCATTCAGAGCTGCTGCCCTGCCCACATGGAGGTGGGACCCCCCCGGTTCTGCTGCCCACACCGAGGTGGGGCACCCCCGGTTCTGCTGCCCACATCAGGGTGGGACACCCCCGGTTCTGCTGCCCACACCGAGGTGGGACACCCCCGGTTCTGCTGCCCACATGGAGGTGGGACACCCCCGGTTCTGCTGCCCACATCAGGGTGGGACACCCCCGGTTCTGCTGCCCACACCGAGGTGGGACACCCCCGGTTCTGCTGCCCACATCAAGGTGGGACACCCCCAGTTCTGCTGCCCACATCAGGGTGGGACACCCCCAGTTCCTCCTAATGTTTCATAGTTAAATGTGCTCAACTTTTCGAGATCTGAAATATGAGCCTTTATTTTCTAACAACTGAGATGTGATGTCATGAGTTGTCCTCAGTGCCGAGGTGCCCTTGAGCAAGGATCCTGCCTTCACCCTGAAAGGGGCGGTTCCATTCCCGGCACCTTACCTGGAACCAGATTGCGTTGACGATCTTGCTGAGGACAAACAACGGGAGGACCCAGAGGGCGCCGAAGACAGAGGTCAAGATGAACTCTAGCCAGGCCCAAACGCTGCCATGGAGGGACGGGTCACCTGGGTCAGAAAGGCGGGTTTAGCCTCAGCTCAGGAGCAGGTCTCAGGAGCTGCACCCTGTCCCCGGCACTCACACCTACCAATGATTTTTGCGGTGAGAGTCTGCAGCATTGGAATAAAGACCCGGTAGAAGAGGAACAGACTGAGCTGGAGAGAGAACAAGAACCTTAACGGGAACGCCGGGAACGGGACCAGAGCTGCCAGCTCTCCCTCCACATGCAGGGTCGGCTCCACCCTGCCTCCCTTCGTGGCCTGAAGTCCAGCAGACTTGCTCCATACTCACCCAGAACACTCCTCCATTCCAGGCGCAGCACTGCAATATCCTGCTGGCGACTTTGGGCTCGCTGGAAAAGAAAGACGACCCTTAGTAACACCTCAGAGTCAGCCCCGTCAGACCGGACCGTCGGCCCCGTCAGGCCGGACCGCCGGCCCCGTCAGACCGGACCGTCGGCCCCGTCAGGCCGGACCGCCGGCCCCGTCAGGCCGGACCGTCAGACCAGACCTACAGCCCCGTCAAACCGGACCGCCGGCCCCGTCAGACCGGACCGCCGGCCCCGTCAGACCGGATCGCCGGCCCCGTCAGACCGGACCGCCGGCCCCGTCAGACCGGACCGCCGGCCCCGTCAGGCCGGACCTTCAGACCAGACCTACAGCCCCGTCAAACCGGACCGCCGGCCCCGTCAGACCGGACCGCCGGCCCCGTCAGACCGGACCGTCAGATCGGACCTACAGCCCCGTCAGACCGGACCGCCGGCCCCGTCAGACCGGACCGTCAGCCCCGTCAGGCCGGACCGCCGGCCCCGTCAGACCGGACCGTCGGCCCCGTCAGGCCAGACCGTCAGTAACACCTCAGAGTCAGCCCCGTCAGACCGGACCGCCGGCCCCGTCAGACCGGACCGTCAGCCCCGTCAGACCGGACCGTCGGCCCCGTCAGACTGGACCATCCGGAACCAAACTGCCACCATTACACGCGTGTCTCGGGAGAATTAATGAGCACTAAGACAGCGCTCCAGCCATCCCCTTAGCTGGGCCCAGGCCCAGTGGCTCCACCTGGGGGGCCATTCCAGGACCTCTGACGGGGCCTCACTGAGACCCTATGTCAGAGTCACGCTCCCGGGGGGGCTCGAGGTTTCCTCCACGCTGACTGGTTAAAGCCAGAGCAGGATGTGATGCGGCAGCCAGCAGAAGAGCAGCGTTAGCCTAGCAGATGCTGCTTCTCCCGTGGTTCCTCTCCCCGCCAGCATGAAGGTTCAGTGCACGTTGATAAGGAGGGGCTTTGACCCTGGGGCGCGCTGCTATCTGATCACCACTGCCTATATCCTCCATCCTATAGACGATATAGGATGGAGGATATAGGTGGAGCTCTGACTCTCAAGAGCATTTGATGAGGTTAGCTATAGCGTAGCTGGAAGCCGTAGCCACAACATGCTCATGCTAATTTATCAGACGGCACCAAGGGACTTCCTGCTGGGCTGTAGAACATTAGCTTTGTCTTTGGTTTCTGACAACACGCTAGTTTCACATCAGGTCCAAGTTAACTTCATGCTAACACTTCAAAAACGAGCCTTGAAAAAGAAGCACGTTTTCTTCTTACACATCGTGCTTGCGTTCCTCACTCTGGGCCCGTCGCTGGGCCAGGGCCCCGCTCACCCTCCTCCTGCGCTGCTCTTCCCGTTTCTGCTGGATGCGGACGTCTAATTTGGAAATCGTTCCGATCCCCAATATGGAATCCTTGATTCCCTAGAAATTCCAGTGTGAAACAGCAAATAATTGAAGTGAATGTTTCTGGAAGCACCTTCTCTCTCCTCAGTCCGCTGAACACTTGTGACGACAGAAGCGAGTCTCGTCTTTCCCTTCATCTCCCATCTGTCACCTAGTTTAGGTGATAACACTATAGGATCTATAGGAGGATCTTACAGCAGTCCGCCTCCAGCCTGTCCAGTCAGCTGGCAACACCAGGACAGCTCCCAGCCAACCGGACCTGCTGTGACCCCACTTACCATCGTGGAACTAAGGGGGTCGCTACATGAGACCGTGTGTTGGCGTGCGTGGACTGACCGTGGCCACATTACGAAGGAAGGTCCGGATGCTGTCGGTCATCTCTGGAGCAGCAGCACATCCATCAAGTGCAGACAAAGGGGGAGCTGGTGGCTGGAGGGCCACTTCTCATGGCAGGAACCTTCTCACCATTCACCTGCTCCACACAAGAAGAAGAGCTCCAGGATGCAACAGCATGGAGAGTAACAAAGGGATCATTTACATGCCCTCCAAACCCCTAAAGCCTAGTAAAGAAGAAGAAATGAACGTGGTGTTTTTAAACTAGCCATGTCCTTAAACAAGAATCTGTGGCAGCACCATGTTGCTGTCTTTGGGGAAATGTGCATTATTACATGCTTATTACACTGATATCAAGGTCCACATCAAAGGAACCTCAACTGTAATCCAGGTTTGTCTGCTTCGATCTTCTGAGGACATCAAGCACTTAATAGAACCTTCCTACTGAAGCTGAATTTACAGAACCGCTTCTCAAACACTGCACTTATTTCTATCTATCTATCTATCTATCTATCTATCTATCTATCTATCTATCTACCTAGATAGCGTCAGCAGAATGTCTCCACCGATTCTTGGTGTGAAGAATCAGGACTGAATTAAGGACTGTCCGGTTGAATAAGCCTTAGTTGAAGCTTCAGAAGGAGCTTTAGCTCTGTATTGTTAGCTAGCCGCTGCTGTTGTTGGTGCCGCTCGGCAAAAACACGCGTCTCTACGAGCTTGGCAGTTTAAACGCGGAGCACAGAATTAGTCTTTCGCGCTTCCTTACCTCATATGGCAGATAAAACTATTTGATTTGCTTCTTAACTTTCTTCTACACCTTTAAAGTGACCACAACACCACGACACAAGAGCCCCGGGCCGTGAAAAACAAATTGCGCAAGCTCCGGTTTCGAGGGATTCTGGGAAATGTAGTCTCGCGTAGCACAAAAATGGCACGATGACAATTTTATAGTACAGCGTGTGTGCACTAAATACTACACTAAATATGCCTGCGGTATTTATTCATTTGTTACCTACTAATACATCTAGTTTAGGTATAAAGACAATGAGGTACATTTAAAAGCAAAGCAGCGCAATATCCAGTTTAACTTCAGTGATTTTAATTACCTTATCAATACGTACCAGGAAGGAAAGCGCCTCGATTGTTTCTTTACAGGACTTGGGATAACACCAAAAGCTCATTTCATGATGGTTCGCTGATGAGCCGTCCCTGACACACCCTAATGAGGGCGGCGATGCTCGCTCCCGAGGGCGGCGCGCTCCTCACGCCCGCTGGAGATGAGCGCTGTTAAAGCGCGTGAGTGGCAAAGAGCTCATCTGGACTCCATGGTTGTCTTGAGCATCCGAAACGTGCATAAAAGAAATGCACTCATCTGCCTGGGCGCTGTGGGCTTCATCGCGTGCGTCTTTTTCGGGTGAGTTTTGTCCACTTTAGTTGTAGCTGAACCTGAATGACGTCATGTAGATTAAACAGCTGATTATGCAGTAATAATGATGATAACGCTGACGATGCTAATGATAATGACATAAATGATCAGGGACACGTGACGCCAGGCCATTACTGTGAGTGAGACTAGTTACTTTAGTATAAATATGACGTAATATTGGTTATCACTAATTCATTTCCTACTTCATCAGTTTCTCCCAGGGAATTTGAACTGCATTGATTATAGTTTGTTTAGTTGACACACGATGGTTTCCATTCCACTAAAGTCAAGGGTGCCAGTGAACTGGACCCGTCCAGAACCCCCTTATGATGCTAATGTGCTGATGTGACTGTGAGACAAATGAGATTCTACTTCCAGTCTTCCAAGGAGGCAGGAGAGACTCGGCAGGCGGGCTGGCCTGAGTGCAAACTCGACCCAGTTCCTCCTGGAGGGACAGCCCTTCCAGATCCTCGGGGGGTCGGTCCACTATTTCCGGGTGCCCCGGCCCTACTGGAGGGACCGCTTGTTGAAAATGAAGGCCTGTGGTATCAACACTCTGACGACGGCTGTGCCCTGGAGTCTGCACCAGCCACAGAAAGAGGTCTTCAGCTTCCACTCCCAGCTGGATCTGGAGTAAGGATCCTTCCCCTCTCCCTTCAGCCGTGCACAACCTAGCACTGAACTCTGGCCGAGGCCGCCGTGAACGTGAAAGGGGCTCGCCTGTCGTCTCTGACACCACCTGTTCTCAGGTGTATTTTTCTGGTCGCCATCGGTGCTCTGTTGCTATAGAGACGCCCAGAGGCGCCGCCTGCCAACGCGTTACTACACGACATCCAAACCGTTGTTGTCAAGGAGCGTCCTTTGTCTTTTGAAACAGAAATTGTGGCAATTTTAATTGATGACTCTGGATTTGATTCACTCTAAAGTGGGTTCGATCCTCTCTCCCATCAGGGCCTTCATCAACCTGGCTGCTGATTTAGGCCTGTGGGTGATTTTACGTCCCGGGCCTTATATTTCATCTGAGCTGGACCTGGGAGGGCTACCAAGGTGTGTGTGTGTGTGTGTGTGTGTGTGTGTAGAAGAATGTACACGTACACTCAAACCCTGTATGCAAGGCTGGAAGTGGCCACTGCTCGGGTGAAAGGGGGACCAGCCCAGGCTTTGTCTATTATGGGCTGCACAGACTGACTCTTGTTCCTGGGTGACTCCATGCCTAAGCCAGCGTCTCGTGTCCTGTCTGTGCAGCTGGCTCCTCAGGGACAGCAGCATGAGACTGAGGACAATGTACCCAGGCTTCACTCAGGCCGTCAACGTCTATTTTGACAAACTTATCCCGAAGATGGTCCCACTGCAGGTAAAACCTTCTGACCAAGTTTCGACCGTGGCCGTTAACGCTTATTAAAACCTAACTTCTGTTGTTTTAGTTTAAAAAGGGAGGCCCCATCGTTGCTGTGCAGGTGGAAAATGAGTACGGCTCTTTTGCAAAGGATGACAGTTACCTGCTTTTCATCAAAGAGGTAATGTGATTGTTGTTGTCCTGGAAAGTTGCTCAACCGCGCCACCTCCTGGACACATGTGGAGACTGAAATCCTGTTGAATCCTGAAAGGCTTTGAAGTCCCGCGGGATCAGCGAGCTCCTGCTCACCTCAGACCGCCTCGACACTTTGGAGTGGGGAGGTGTTGATGGAGGTATGCAGGCGACACTACCCACACGCTCACGTGCACGTGGACACACTCACCTCATGGACTCTCTCAGCCATTAGAGCAGTCAAGCTGCAGAAGGTCAACCAGAGACACGTGCAGGACCTACGTGCTCTTCAGGTCAGTGAGACACGAGTGGCGACCATCACCTGAGGACACATGACGTTTACTACTGTCCTCCAGCCCAGCAGCCCCACCATGATGATGGACCTCTGGACTGGTTGGTATGATGTTTGGGGAGAGCTTCATCACGTGCTTCCCCCTGAGGGTAAGACCGTCTCCCAAAGTTTAGAGGAAGAGACTTTATTCAGTACTCTAATAGGACCTTGCTCTTTAAAAACACAGTAAAATTAAAAGTAGCAATCGTGAAACATGGACTTGATCTGGTGGCTAACGTGTGGGCTGGTTGCATGTTGCTGCTGGGCACACCAACTGTCTCATTGTTGCACAACGTGCGCATGGATGTTCCCAATAATGACGTATTTCCCGTGGACACATGGCAGATATGGTGTCGGCAGCGAGGGAGCTCGTGAGCCAAGGCATGTCCGTCAATCTGTACATGTTCCACGGAGGCTCTAGCTTTGGATTCATGACTGGAGCACTTGGGGAGCCTTCATATAAAGCACTGGTTCCCAGTTATGGTGGGTGCCCTTTGTCTTAGGCGCCATCTGAATTATTGATGCCATAGTGTTGGACCTCCTCAACACAGACCCTTTTAAAAGATGATAATTAATCGCTCTTTTTCAGATTACGACGCTCCTCTGTCTGAAGCCGGGGAATACACGCCAAAGTATCACATCCTACGGGATTTACTGTCTCGATTTACCAGTATGGGGATTAGTTTCACCTAAAGTCACGTAATCAGTCGACCTCCACTCACGTCCTCCTGTCTGTTAAACCCAGGAGGCCGTGTTCTCCCCGAGCCGCCGGCTCTACATTACAGGGAGTCTTATGAACCAGCCGTCACGTACCAGCACTTGTCTCTGTGGGATGCTTTGAGCTACACCGAGGGGGTATGTTTTATTGAAAAGTATGTTTTATTTCATTTCAACCCTCCTGACATGTTGCCGAATGGCCCAAATAAGTTCTGGGTGGAAAACAGCTTTTATGAACTTTGTTGTCTGTTGATTGGATGTAGCCCTTCAGGTCACCCAAGCCGGTTAATATGGAGAACCTCCCTGTGAACAACAACAACGGACAGGCGTACGGGTACACGCTGTACGAGACTACCATCACCAGCGGGGGGTCGCTAAAATCAGGAGACAGTGTCCGAGACCGAGCTCTAGTAAGTCTTCAGGAGCCCTGGAGATCAGCGCTGGTAACCTTTTCTACATCACGAGACTTTTCAATCAACCTCTAAGAGAAAGTCGGGCGTTAGTACCACATTCAACATTAGCTGGCACAAACTGGAATGGCTGGGTGGATTCCAGTGTGGTTAGGAGGGCTTTAGTTATGGTATTTAACAGGAAAGCCCCGCCCACACGTGAAGATCAAAGACAGAAAATAAAGATAAAAGAGAGAAACACAAAGAAGAAGGGCAGAAATAAAGAATAGCATAACAAAAGCCAATTAAAAAGAGATCAAAGAAGTAAGAAAGTAGAGATCCACCCTAGATCACTTTAAACAGCCCTTGTTACTAGATATGTCTTCGTAATACTTGAAACTTTCTGTGCATGACGAGGGCTCCGCCGGGGATGCAGCAATATTTAACAGCGCCCCCGGTGGTAACAGGAAAGGACGCCCAAACTGATCCAGGGCCGAGGGTGAATGGAACGGGTGCACAGGAAGTGGGCGGAGACCCGTTCATCGCTGCGTTCCCGTTAATGAGTATGTTGTCGAACTACTACCGATGCGCAGTACTGCAGCAGTTGTTCCATCATTTCCCTGTAGGTGTTTGTAGACAGAAGCTACATCGGCCTCCTCAAGCACAAGCGGCTGGAACTGGCAGTTCCTGGTGGTAAGGTACAGTACTGAGGCCAGGCACTGAAGGCCGCTGGGCGTCTGCACCATCCAGTTTTCAGTTGTAAAATCCAAACTCTCTTTAGGGACCCCGCACCTTGAGCTTATTGGTGGAAAATTGTGGGCGTGTCCACCAGGGTGGCGGCCTGGACAAGCAGCGCAAAGGTGACTGACGACTGCTCGCTGTGCTCGAACTGCTCTTCAGGGAGCGCTCGCTCGTTACTGTCCAAGCTAATGTGGCTAATGTGTGTTTCCAGGCCTTGTTGGGGAAATCCTGCTAAACAATATCCCCTTGCGGGATTTCACAATCTATAGCCTTGACATGAAACCCAGCTTTATCGACAGGTTTGTGTCAGCAGATCTGCATTCTCTCTCTCTAATGCTCTAATGATGAGGACGTTCTCTGCCAGCCTTTACCAGGCACCTTGGAAGACCCTTTCTGAAGGGCCCACCTTTCCTGGGTTCTTCATGGGGAGGATTTTTGTTTACGGTTATCCAAGTGACACATTCGTGAAGCTGCCAGTGAGTGAGATGAATCGTTTTCAGCATTTAGAATTAATGGAGAAGTTGGAGCAACGCTGTTTGTTTGGATCCACAGGCTTGGAAGAAAGGTGTGGTCTTCATCAATGGGCTGAACCTCGGCCGGTACTGGTCGATCGGCCCCCAGCAAACACTCTATCTTCCTGGTCCCTTTCTCAACAGTGGAATCAACCAGGTGCAGATTGTGATTTACGTTTGCTTTTTTGCCTTCTGTTGTGGAGTACTGTGCTTCGATGTGCTTGTGGCCTCGGCGTGCATGCTGTGCCAGAGAGTGTTGGGCATTGAGTCAGTTACTCTGACAAAAGCTTTGAGAGGTTTTTAATTTGTTGCGTTTTGGACACCTGACACTAAACAGCAGACCTTTCCAGGCTGGACCTGGAGGTCTGGAACGGGCCCTTTTCCTCTACTGACCAATGGTCAATACTGGACAAAAGTACATAACAAGGCCGATGAAATGCAGTCGGCAATAACAGCCAAGACAATTACAAATCAGCAAAACGTTAGATGTTCCGTTAGACAGACGAACTCTATGGATTCCTCTGTCCATACGTGGCTTTTTATAGCTCTGATCTTTCTGGATCTTATGTGTGACACTCACTTCTGGTGAGACACAAGACTTCCTAAAATCCATAAATATTCTAGTTTGGGACTACAGCAGGGAAGGGGCGTGGCCAGAGTGTACGGGGTGTTGGGTGAGGGCTGACGGCCGAGAGCAGGGGACCGATGTGAGGACAGAGGACGTGTGTCCAGCTACAGTCTTAGTAAAGATGTTCTCCACTGCTTGTGTTTAACCTTTGATGAAGAACAACGGTGGTGTATGACCAGGAAATGAGCCCTTTAAAGTACACAAGCAACAAAAGCGTTGATGTCAACCTGCTGACTGGAACTATTGCAATTTAATGTGTTCATATGAGATCTCTTCCCCCTAAATGAAGGTTATTGTGTTTGAGGAGCAAGAGGGAGACTACTCAGTCCACTTTGAGGACACACCGGATCTTGGCATGGCTGCTGACCTCTAATGAAGATTCACCATTTCACTGCTCGTCATTTTTATGTGAAAATATTTGGAATAAGATCAAATTAGACAATGTAAATAGCGTGACACCTATAGTCAATTAAATGTAATTAAAGTTCAGAATTAAATTACAGAGAAAGGAGCTGTACTTATTACACAGAATAGAGATTGATATAGGAGGAAGTAGATAAAAGCATAAATACAGAAACTCTGCATCATAAAACTAACCTTTGTTCTCTGTAATCGCAGGTTTTATGTGATATTATGTGGGAGCCAGCAAAAACAGGCCGATGACAGTGGAGATGACACTAGTGTGATGATCAGTAGTATTGATAGTGATTATTAGGATTATTAGTGACAATTATTAGTGAACGCCTGCAGTTTTTGAACCTTGCCTCAGTTCTGGTTAAAAATGGGACATTTTGAAGAGTTTGGAAATGAAGAAGACTCTTTAGAAATGTTCTTGAGAAGCCCTCAGATCAGGAGGATCTCGGCCGTTCTGGTCCTCATGGTCAGCTCCTGGCTGTTTTGGCCTGTTTGGCCTCCTCCACACTTGGTATTGGACGGATCTCAGCCTAGGACTCACGTCCCATCACGCTGAGAATCGGCAGCATCAGGTAGAAAACAAGCAGGTGTGTGTTGCAACGTGTGCATGTGAGTGTGCGTGCGTGGGCTCTAGTCCCACCACCCTTCCCTTTGCTCAGGCAGCATGTGGCACACATTGATTTACGTATTTATTTACTTACTTTTTACGTATTTATTTACTTGTTGGTAATTGACGCATGTATCAAAGCTCGTTTCATACAGTGACCTCATTGAAAACATGCAAAGCCTGAAGAACTTTTATTTCTTAAGCATTTAGATCAAATCGTCTTTCTTCATCAGCAAACTTTAGCATTTCTCTTCCAGCGATGAAGTTGATGGCGCGTAATCTGATCATGTATCAGCAAACGTCTGCTGACCTCATCAACACTGGTTTTTACTTGAGAAAATCGAGTTCACTCAGCTTCATCAACATCTTCATGTCTACATTCACCTGTTTCACTTATTGCTAACTTTTCTTTTGTTAAAGTTCACCAGTTCAATAAACATTTTGTGGAAACAGTAATTGAATGTCGTGATCTTAGTTCCAAGCAAATAATCCAAGATTCCTAGTTTCTCCAGAACGGTGCAGCCCTGGTCTCTTGTCCTGGAGGCTCATTGGTTGTTCTGTTCTAGCTGTGCTGCTTGTGGCCTGTGGTCTGGAGGGGTGACCCTGACTCCTCCACAATTGGTGCACAAAGTGGCAGACACACACTATACACAAGCATCAACACACACCACGTCTAGATCTACATACTCATCAGCATCTAGAATCTGCCGCCTCCATCATCGATTATGATGAAAGGACAAGAGTTGAGAGGGAAACAAGACTGGACAAGATGAGCATCTTTAGTGGTCAGAAACTTTCCAATAGCTCAAGAGGTGTTGATGTGAACGAAACACGTCACTACAGCAACATCACCAAAAAACCCTCGTCCAAACACACCAGTGTTATTAACATTTCAGAGAGTGTTATAACACATGATAAAACGTGATATATCTCGTCTCGGTATCTTCTGCTTATCTGGGGCAGGGTCACAGAGGCAGCAGGCTAAGCAGTGAGGTTCTCACTCCAGACCCTTCCTCCATCTCTTTGGGAGGATTCCAAGGTGTTCCCAGGCCAGCCCAGAGACACAGTCTCTCCATCCATCCATCCATCAATCAATCTTTATTTATATAGCATCTGTTGCAATCAATCAGGGTTCCAGCATCCTGGTGATCAGGTGATCATGTTTCTGGACCCCTGTCTGTCTATGATAGTAACTGGAACTACAAAATTAAAAGTAGACCAGCATTCTGAGAGCGGAGCGGTCTATTGGGCTGATAAGGTATCACTAGCTCCTCCAGGTAGGATGGAGCTAGGCCTCTGAGGACCTTGTAGGTCAAAAGAAGGGTTTTAAAAATTATTCTAAATTTAACGGGCAGCCAATGAAGCGACGCCAGTACAGGAGTCATGTGACCTCTGTGGTCAATACCTGTCAGAACTCTGGCTGCAGCATTTTGGATCAGCTGGAGGCTTCTTAAAGAGTTGTTTGGACACCCTGTGTTGAGGTTAGGATTTTTGCAGGACCCGAAAGCAGGCAAGACGCGTTGATAAAAATTCCAAAAACTAGTCTTTATTTAACAAACTCAAGCTCGCAGTCCTCCTGGACCGCAGGGAAGCACTTGTCCAGTCTTCCAGAGTGGACAAAGAGCTCCAGAGCGGAGCCAACACAGGAGTCAAGTCCCACGCAAGCCTCACTCCTGCAAGGCGACGTGGAGACCAGAGAAAACACCAAAACTCTCTGAACCTGGTGGACAGGCGCTCCGTCCCTAAATAGGTGGCCTGATGTAGGTTGCCGACAGGTGCGCCCGCCTGCGGCACCAGCTGCAGCAAATCACCTCCTCCAAGCCCCCTGCAGGAAAAACCAAACACACAACCCAGAACCCTGGACCCCAACACCCTGATAATAAAGAATTACAATAGTCCAGCCTGGAAGTAACAAAAGCATGAATTAACTTTTCAGCATCATGGTGGGTCAGTAGCTTCCTGATCTTTGAGATGTTCCTCAGGTGAAAAAAGGCACTTCTAGAGACTGTTTTAATGTGTGAGTTGAAGGACAGATTTTGATCAAAAGTTACTCCAAGATTCCTCACAGAGAGACTAGATGTTAATGAGATCCCATCTAGAGTGATCATGTGATCTAACCTATCCCTGAGAGGTTCAGGACCAAACACCATGACCTCAGTTTTCCTGGGTTAAGGAGGAGGAAATTTGAAGACATCCAGGACTTTATGTCTTTAAGACAGGTCTGGAGCTTCACTAACTTCTCTGTCTCCATCCTGCCCTGGGGACATGCCTGGAAGACCTCCCTAGGGAGGCGTCCAGAGGGCATCCCTAACAGGTACCTGAGCCACCTCAGCAGACTCCTCTCAACATGAAAGGAGCAGCAGTTCCACTCCGAGCTCCTCCTGAGTGACTGAGCTTCTCACCCCCTCTCAGGGAGCACCCAGCTACCCTGCGGAGGAAACTCATTTCAGCCGCTTGTATCCGTGATCTTGTCCTTATGGTCACTGTCCTGCTGTCAGCAGTGTCAGTGATGGCTCTTTAATGGCTGTTAACCAGCACCCTTGTTAATCTTCATTTGTCTCTTGGCTGGGTTCCATTGCAACCTGTTGATCCCCTTAGCCTCCTCTCTGGTGGGGAAGCCAGAGCCTGATTTAGGCACCATTCTGCTCCACTCTCCAGGGCTCCACTGCCATCTTGCCATTCATTGGCTCTGTCTCTTTGTGTTTGGGGTAGATAGTTTAGCTCCTTTGATCACAGTCCCTTTTTAGCTTCAGATCACTGCTAATAAATGTCAGTGATGCACTAGAGCCCCATAAGACTGAATTCTTCAGCAGTTGCTGTATGAGAGGACACATCGTATGTGGTCCCCCTTTGGTGTTAAACATCTACAAGTGACGCTTTCTTTATTATTTTACTGTTTCCTTTTTACGATCCTTGTTTCTTTTCTTTATCTCAGTCTACTGATCATGTGGGTTTTGATTCCTTACTAATGTGTTTTTCCCTCCTCCATGTCGTTTGTTAATTTCTGATAATTATGTTAATTTGTCTTTGGAGTTTGATCTCATTAATGGACATAAAAACAGGTGGTTGAAGTGTGTTAATATCAAATATTTGAAGATCACCACTGACTATTGTCGAATTGTTTTTTAATGTAGTAAAAACCTTTTTTTTTATATTCTAACTCCCGTCTGGCCCGGGTGCATTTGGACCCATCTTCATTGAGCTCTAGTTTAAGGTTAAGCTTTTGTCTGCCTATAACAGTGCTGAGATCTCTCTCCAACCAGGTAAACACCTCTTCACACACCTGTAAACACTCCACTTTCACCTGGGCCACGTGACCACAATGACTCTCCTGATAGGCACCACTATCAACTGGTTTCTATGGGCCTTTGTTTCACCAATGAGCCTGAATGGAAGGGAACTCATGAAACCTAACCCACCATGATGGGCGTTTGGCCCTTTGATGCTACAAAAGCTGAAATAGTTTATTCTTCCACCAAACCTGTCAGAAGTGAAGAAGCTCTTCAGATGAGAAGCCAAAATCTTCCAGTTACTTTCATCAGTTCAGTTGACCTACAGAGAGCTTTATGGATAAATATGGCCTGGATGTATGAGAAGCTCAAAACCTTGAGTCCTGCAGCCTGTTTGGGGAGAAGCTCCATGGACATTTGGACCACGTCATTTGGTCAGGCACCTTCAATAGACCAACCACGAGTGCTGTAGTAGTCTTAAGAGAAGAGCCATCTTTACATAAACTGAGCTGAATGAGGTCCCGCTTTGGTTTAGCACTTCAAAGACAAACATTAAAGCTTTAAATCTTTTAAAAGGGTTAAAACAATTAAATGGACCTGGCCACTTTTACTGGCGACTGGTTCGTAATTATTATGTGACACAATGACGTCATTTTATGTGCACCGTAGTGTCCGAACAATCATTTTAAACTCAGTCCACTATGTAATTCACTCAATCCACGTCCCCAATGTAGTGAGTAGTGAATAGGGAAAGAGTGTGTGGTTTTGGACACAGCATTTTAACTTGCATAAATTTAGCATTACAAACCTAGAGTTAGGGTTAGGTTAACCTAACACTAACGCTAACCTTAACCTTTCAAAGGTCCAACCAACGAGTGCTGTAGTAGTTTTAAGAGAAGAGCCATCTTTAAATAAACTGAGCTGAGTGAGGTCCCGCTTTGGTTTAGCACTTCAAAGACAAACATTAAAGCTTTCAATCTTTTATCCTCTACTTGATAAACTGCAATTGTTTATGTAACTGAATACACTTTATACTGTACTGTTGAAATAGCTGCTGACATTAGCAATTTAAACATTAAGACAATACATATACAAGAAATGGAATCACAAATATTCCTTGAACATCTACTTTCTGAACATCAGAATCTTCTTTTCAGATACAACCAAAAGAAAAGTGTCTTGTTTTACTATCTGAAAAGACTAATGGAGCGGATGGACAAAGAGGAGTTAAATCATTTCTACAAAAATATTTCCATGAAGTATGATGAGCGTCCTCCACAAATAAACACTGACCAAACTAAAACTCCCTCTCAGGCCATTCAGGACCTGCAGGAGGCCAATAGTCAGATTCATGCATTGAATAGCCACATACAGGAAGACATTGTGACCCTGGAGGAACATTTCAAGGATCTGAATAAAACAGTACCTTCAAACCTTCAAAATATATTTGATTGTCAGAATGAGAAGAACCTCCTCCCCAATATTGGACTGGATACTGAAACCCAGAAACTTCTGGAGAGCCACAATAAAATGAAAGAGCAGCTACAGTTTACACAAAACCATCAACGCATCAATGAGAACCTCATTGAAGAACTTGCAGAGGACGTGGATAAGCTACATGAAAGAGTCAAAATCCTTCAGGAAAGGGAAGCGTGCAGTACTCCATTAGAGCAAGTTGAAAAGGAGAACAAACTTGTTTGGGAAACTGAAGTTTGGGAAGAAAACATCAATGGTATTAACCAGCAGTTGTCTGAAGACATCAACAGGGGCGATGACTTAAATGGACAGCTGAAAAAGACCCAACGCCTGTTCTTTATTTACAAGAACATCATCAAGAATTACTGTAAAGAAACGTTTGCCCTCCGTAGCACTGTGAAAAAGCTTGTGGAAAAATTAGAGGATAATCAGACCTCAGTATACAAAAGTAATTTCAAGTTCTTCAGTCCAAAGTGGAAGAAGCATCAAGCAGAGATCAGTCTTCTAATTAGCCAGAGGCGTTTGGCACGGGACAGCATTGAAGACCTCAAAGAGCAGCTGGACAGGGCAAAATACATCTATAGCATCTTTAGGATCATGTTTGAGAAGATTCAGATGGAGGTTGATGAACTTGAGGAAATAATAAAGTGGCTTGATGACAGGCTGCTGAAAATTAGTCCTTCGTTGAGCCAAAGAATGTGTAGATGGTTGGGGCTAGCACCAGCAAAAGAAGAAATGGAGATGGCCATCCTCAGAATACAGAAACGTGAGGCTAAGTGCAGACTGAAGGATCTTCGAAAGCAGCTTTTGGATGTCAAACGCTTTTATTCTCGATTTGAACACATCACAGGGAAGATTAAGGAGGACAAGAATATCCTTCAGAAACGACTGAGAACATTTGAGGAGAAGCTGGAGAGTACGATTCAGGAAGAAAGAATCAGAACAAAGGCATTCGAACATTGGAATTGAATATTTATGATTGTACAACTGTTGCCTGAACATGGAGTCGTTGTGTTTTAAGGAAATATATGACATTCTGTATAAAACTTGTCAAGTTAACATACATTAATGCGACTATGATAAAAAAGCTCTTCATGCCTCTTCATATAAAAAAATCTTTTGACATAATCTGCAATCTCTGTCAAGATTAATATTAAACTAGAAAACAATCACTTGGAGAGCTCAGTCCTCCACCAAGGAGGTAATTTCCTGACATATAGAATATTCGGGCATTAGTAATAATGTTACATGACTTACATGGCCATTCCTTGTTGTCACATCCTCAATGATGAAGTGTTCAGAGACTTTTATCGGAATCATCCAAAAAAGCCGTAAGTGCAAGGGGGGATTTGCAGATAGAATCGGTTAAACTCATGTCCCAGTGATGACAGATGATGATTTTTATTTTTTAGTGTTTCATGCAACCAGCCTCACTGACACTTGATCATAAAAGTGCTCATTTCATGTTTTCTTTATAAGCCAACATTTGTCCAGCGCCACACATCCGACACCTCGTTCTGCTCAAACTGTGGTGATGTGTCTGTGTTTCTTGAACGCTGAACCCCCTACAGCGTCATAAACAGCTGGATGACTGTTCACTACATCGGACATCTAAAAGTTAAAACAGAAAATAGTTTGCATTAATATTGTATATTAAATTAAGAAAGAAACACTAATTACATGAGCTCCTCAAACTCCACGCTGGCCTGCGGCCCCGCAACACAAACATTCAGAAAAGCCGGCGATAGCGTTCGCCGTTCTTGTCCCCCTCTCTAAACCAGGAGGGACAGCGAGCGTCTGATCTCAGTAACGCCTACATGGCGTAGGAGAAGAACCAAGCAGGACCCTTCTCCAGCTTCCTGTTGTTAGAGATGCTGCTCTGCTGCCGGACTCCGCTGGTTCTTAGGTGACGTAATCGATAATTACACTGGTTGTAATTTGTAAAACGACACACTTATTTGCCTTTTTCTACTCTCTGCCAGAGAAAACACGTTAGACTCAAGATGCCTGACATTTTTCTCCAGCCAAGTGATTCGTATTGTTGATCTACTTGGCGTTGGAGTGGTTAAACCTCACAACAAAAGGTTCCCTGTTGGAATCCTCTAGCGGGCCAGCAGGGCCCATCTGTGCAGGGTTTGCATGTTCTGGGCTCCTCCTACAGTCCAAAGACATGCTTTGAGGAGGACATCAGTGGGATAATTCAAATTGTCCTTAGGGTTGACGGGTAGAGCGTCCTTCCATCTTGACCCTGCAATAAACTGACGACTCATCCAGGGTGTCGGGGAGAACCGGCAGAAAGTGGGTGGATGGATATGCTATTAATAAAATACTTCATTTTCATTTGTAAGTATAATGACATGTATTTATATGTATATATTTATGACTTTTACCAGAAGGAATTCAAACCTTAAAACAGTCAGGAGTTCACCTTTACAGCACACAAATATTTACAGCGGTTGTTGTGTCGTGGGGTCACACTGGAAATCCTACCTCAAATATGCTGGAGCCCTTTGCTTGGGTCACCCCACTGTCAGAGCAGTCCCAGGGACCTGAACCTAGCGTTAGACAGAAGGGTTACATCTGCTCTGGCATAGAGAAACTGAGACGTTTGCATTAATCTGCGTGTTTCCTACTCGTATGATCATCTGAAACATATCCTTGGTTCTCTTTGCCGTCTTGCTGTCCTGAAGCATCAGTCCTCTGACTGTGGGACCTGGCTCTACGCCTGCACGCAAACACAAGCAGCAGCTGAGCTGAACAAACCTTCCCAAAGACAACCTCAAATGTGTGATTAAAAGCAAAGTTTCTTACTTTATCTCATCTTGGTAGGTGGTTTCTGAAGAAGACAGATGATTGATTAATTACTGCGCAGTGCGTAAAACACCAAAATGTTACGTTTTTATCGAGTGGGACTGAAAGTTACGTTTGCCTATCCTGCGTTTGTAGCAGAAGATGATTCCAAAAATGAGTAAAAGCAGCAAAGCGAGACCACCAATGGACACGACCATAGCTATCAGCACGGTCCAGTCTGGAGGCTTGGGAACTGGTGGGGGAGTCAGCAAATATCTGGTTATTACACTCCCACATACAGAGATATACCTGGTTATCACACACACACACACACACACTCACACACATGTGGTACAAATACATGGTATAAATATCATTACTTTTTAATCAATCTTAATTGGGTTTCGGTTTTCAAAAGACACTAGTGAGAAGGAAGGATGGATGGTCACAAGTTGGCGACGCGATAGCCAAAGTGCTAAGGTACGCTTTGTGCTAGTGTGGTTTTTGTTAAGCGGGAAGTGCTTCAGAGGTGAGAACAGTCCTTCCTGCAGGGTGCGTATTGCACTTTATTTCAGTCATCTGCACCGACTGTACCCTCGGTGGTTCTGCCCCTGCTTCAACCACTTCTCCTTCTCTCTGGTCATCTTGCTGGGGTCTCGACGGGTCCATCTCTGCTGTATCCACTGGCACAAAGTACTTAGTCTCAAGCCCTTTCTTTAAGTTCCTCTTGTCTACCTGATAAGTGAGTCTCTTGCCGTCTGTGACCGCCTGCATGGCCTGTTCAAGTTTCATCCTTTTGCTGTCATGGATGCAAATCGGATATCCCCAAACTTTTGAACAAGATTGATTTAATTTTCTTACCAACCACCATGTCGACAGAGCTTGACCTCGGACTGGTGAGTGCTGCCACCGTGGCCCAACACTCCACAGTGGCACTGCTGACGGCCTTGAAATTGAGGATGCTGGTGGAGTTGAAGGAGTCCCCATCCTCCACGCTGCTGGTATTGTAGAGGCTGCTGTTCACAGCGATGCCATTGAGGCTCCATCCAACTGTAGGTTGAGGGTACCAACCCCCTGTTAGACACTGAAACTCCACCTGCTGGTCCTGGGTCACAGTCATCTCACTATTCATAATGCTGACTGTGCCACTCTCTGAAAAACACACACGCATTAGAGCAGGACGTGCTTGTCATACATGTTCGAACTAAAAGTACATACACGGTTCGTCTATTTCATATACGTGAGTTTGAGGTGTTGGCTTAGCCTTTAATGTCCCCAGACATCAAAACCATCAAGCATCTGTGGGATTCGCTGGACAAACAAGTCTGGTGGCCCTTAAAGCTCTGCTGCGAACATTGTGACAAGATGCTGCAGCAAAATGGTGGAGGGAGGTGCAGACCCCGACGGATCAGGGCTGTTTTGGTTGGGGACCGACACGATATCATTCAGGTGGTCATAACGATGTGCCTGCTCACTGTAGCTCCCCGAGACCTACAGGAGATGCTCCTGACTGACCTTGTACAGTGAGACTTGCTGTCCTTGACCCATACGCTCCGAGCACACGGCAAACAACTGGTCCTGACTGGTTGCGGGTGACACTCGAGATGGAGAACTCGACACAGCTGGTGTCATTGTCCGAGCACAATCGAGCGGAAAATTGCTCTGAGGACGGTATCACTTCAAAGCTGTTGTCGAGAGAGGCGCTGAGGACCAGCGAGTCGTTGATGTTCCAAGTCATTACTTTCCATATCCCTGGTACGGTGGCGTTGAACCGCACGGTGGAGTTACTCAGAACTGCAGTCCTTGCCGGCTCCAGCCTGAAGTCCTGGGACAGAACTGAACAGAAAAAGGAACAAATGTGAGCCAGTCGTACAGCTCATGATTGTGTGCAATCAAGGATTTATTTAAAATCTAAATGTACATTTTTGTCCACAAAACAATGAATATTTGCTTGTCTTTATATGAATGTACAGTATATGAATTTCTGTACTGAGGACTTTAACATGTACATGAGAGCACACTGAGTTAAGATTACTTAGGACTACTTATAATTACTTTGGATCACTTATGATTACTTAGGATTACATACTTTCTGCACGATCAACAATTGTTGTCCAATCAGTGCTTAAAGCTGAAGACGTGAAAAGGTGTAAAACTGCTTTGTTTTGTTGATTTGTGATAAGGTCAAAACTTGGAACTGCAGCGTTTCATGGTTTGTGTTATAGTGTAGCAAAAAGTGACACAACTATCGAGCTGAGAGCAAATAATTGATAAGTATGTGCAACCTGAAATATATATACATATACAGTGTATACAGTATGTGTGTGTATGTGTGTGTGTGTGTGTGTGTGTGTGTCTAAACTGACCTGAAACGAGGCACAGAGATAAGCAGCAGTAAAAGCCGTGAGGCTGTGATGTCCAGAGAACAGTCATGTTGGTGCCGTGATCCTGGAAGGAGGATGCAGAGACCAGCTGGGTGATGGGACACTTCGTGGGCCTGCTGCTCACATCCAGTTAAAATGAATCATTGATCCCGAGGTCCTTCGAGGAAGACAACAACCTCGACTGGCTCCCACGGCTGCGTGTTGGGAGTGAATGTAACTATCACGATGAGCAGGTCATCAGACGCGCAGGTACGACTCCGCCTTCATTCTCTTTATGTTTCCATTTTTGATAAATCACTATCGCTTTAAGAAACATTCACACATATAGAAAAAGATCAAGAAATGAAACAATGGACTTACAAGGTGTAGCTGGACAAACAGGTCCTGAAAAAGAGCGCGAGCTATGGGCGGTCACCTGTGGCTGCTGCTGGGAGCAAGGTCCAGTCTTTTATCACCTGTCAACCCTCTGGAGGTGACAACGTCCGAAACTGGCGTGTTGACGTGGGCGTGGTCGAAACATGACTGGGCAGCTGCAGTGTTGCACCGTTAAAGTTCAGCATTTTTGGTTGCTTGTTGAATCTGGTTCAGAATAAATATAGTCTGTTAAACCATAAAGCTTCATCACCCTTTCAAAAACTCAACTGCAGCTACAAATCTTGGCGACTTCTCTGTGTGTTTGTTTTGGTGTGTGTGCACGTGTGTGTGCACGTGTGTGTGCACGTGTGAGCGCACCCTCCGCTCTTTCCTTCTTACTCACCTGTGTCCGCTCTCTTATTCAAGACCTGCTTCTTTGCTCTTCTGCTTCATCATCTAATGAGACAACATGGAGGCCTTGGCCCCCTGCTGTCCATAAAGCCTCCAAAACAACATTCATGAGCGGGTTGAAGGAACCCAAACAACATTCAAGGGTTCCGAGCAGTCAGACGGCAGAATGTGGTTCTGCCTGAAAGGATCAAAAACAAGAGAAAATTTCAGCCTCTTGGTTTCGCTTCTTCATTCATGTGCAAAGTTAGAAACAACAACAATGTGAAAACTGCAGCATGTTAAAACTCGGCGCTACTGAAGGTAACCAGTGGATGTTGACGTGTCGCTTCAAGTTGGTTTGATCCACCAAAGTTAAGAAGTCCTGAATCCTAATCTCCTTTTAAGACTACTCTATGCAGTGGACCCCTATCGTGTAGCCTCCCTAGACTCTTGTAAGAACCACTATTGTTTCCTTTCAGCTGTCATGAAAGGACAAGCGTCCCACATACAGTGTTAGCTGTTAGCTTGCGTTCTGGTAGCTGAGGGGTATTGGATCCACATTTTATACCCCAGAACGTTTCAGCTGGCCTCAGTTTTTTAATCTTCTGTGTTTTTCTTGATTAAAAAGGCCATGAACAAACTCAGCTTTTCCATTACCTGTGCTGCCGGTGCTGCCAGGGAAGGGGCTCATTTTTCCGCTGTCACACCTTCCCTTTTGGCCGTGGACCCTCGTCTCTGCCTCTGCGTAGCTGCACTGTTTTCACTTGCTCAATTTCCTTCCTGACTTCACAACCACTGATGTTACTCTGCCCACCACAGATGCAACCTTTGTCCATCAGCTCTGCAGTCCTCAGTCCTCTGCCCCCCCCCCCCCCCATTTATAACTCCTCTGTTTCCCCTTGCAGGCCGCGGCTACTTGCCTGGCAACTGGAAAGCCCAGTATCCAATTTTGCCCCGTGGAAGTAAAGGGCCCTCAGACTCCACAGACAGGCTATCCAACCCATCGCTGTTAATTGTTTTTGCTCTGCTGACCCTTGGAGTCTTTTTCTTATTCATTACTGCCCCCTTCTGTTCTGGAGTGTGGACCAGATAATAGTCCACCACAACATACAACACACACACACACACACACACACACAGCATTTTTGAGGTTCCTTCAGTTGTACTATTGGCCACTCCTGCTTGGTGGGTCACTAAATCCCTTTAGTTCACTTGCATGCTGTGATTTGTCCTCTGTTGGAGATGATCAACGTGCACAGCTCTTGCTCGTTTCCATCTCTCGTCTGTACTCTTGACACATTCCTAGCTGATTTTTCTGAGACAGCTTAAACTGAGAAAGGGTTAATTTACAACATCTACACTCTATTTCCAGAAGTGCAGGAAGGTGCTCGTGCTGCTCGTGCGTACGGTGGTGAACGATGTGTGTAACGCTGTGTTTGTCAGAGAACGTGGTGACCTCAGGAAAGGAAACAAAAACTGTCTAGAAGACTGGAGTTTTCCCTGGCGAAGGTGAAACGATGAGAGCTGGACCGCTCCTGCTGGAGAAGCTCCTCATCACACTAATTAGCTGCAGCTGCAGGGGAGATGGGTCAACCAGGCCCCCTGGTGGGAAACACACAAGAGCACAGCCCCGAACACACTGCTGCCTCAGGTCACCTCCACATCTTCCACAGCTCCTCTTCTCCGAGCGGTTTCTCCAAACACCTGAAACACCCTAATGGTTTTTGCACAAAAACTCCATGAATACTCTCTTGGGCTGTTCCCTCGTTCAAAGTCAATTCACTGTTTAGGAATCTTTGTCGCTCCCTTTTTAGTTGTTTTCAATTCAATCAATCTTAATTGATACAGCGTCTGTTACAATCAAAATTGTTTCTAGGCGCTAGCCATGACCCAGTAGGGTTCCAGCAGCCTGGTGATCAGGTGATCATGTTTCTGGACCCCGGCAGCCTCGTCCTCTAGCAGCATAACTAACCCTACGTTAACCTGATAATTAGACGACCCCCTAAATATGATAATTATGTCTAGGATAAAAACTGCAACTACAGAATTACTGACTATCAGCTTTCTCAAAGAGGAAGGTTTGAAGTCTAATCTTCAAAGTAGCGATGGAGTCAGCCTCCCGTACCTGGACAGGGAGCTGGTTCCATAGCAGGGGGGTCTGGTAGCTAAATGCTCGGCCCCCCATTCTACCTTTAGAGAGTTAGCATTTGCTGAGCTATGTTCATTTGTAACTTGTTTTCAAACAGTCAATAACAGTCATGCTGTGACTAGAAGACCTGGGAGGGGGGAGTTCTTTATTTAGTCTTTATTTGCGCAAGAAATGCTTTTAGTCAGCTTTCGTGTCACATTATGAACAGTTCAAAGTAACAAACGTGCAATAATGTTGCGTTCTTTTGTTGGACCGATGTACATGCTGATCACATGACTTCAACATATGGAATTAGTAGTAAACATTCCACTTTGGTTTGACAAATTCGATACAATTTTTGGATCCCACTTCTCACCTGAAGCCAGCTGTGATAGGCTCCACCCCCATGACCCCAGGGTGGATGCATGCATTAAATGTGTGGTTCTTCTATAGTATAAAGGTATCCTTATTGTTACTTTGTACTCAAGTTTTGTTAAACTTTACAGCCATAATTTAAAGAAAGGCTCTGCGTGGTCATCCGTGCTCTGGTGTTCAGAGACCTGCTAACAATCCCAATCAATTTAGACCTAAGTCAAAAGAATGCTTTAGTCATTTTTCTTGGAGATTCTTCCCATTCTGGTGTGCATGTTGCGCAAAAAAAAGAAGCCGATTGTGGTGAAAACCATTATGAGTTCAGCAATCCAGAAGGCCGTGTCCCAGCTGTATTGTTTAGCAATCGTGCTGAAGGGGAGTCCTGCCATAAAAGCTCCGACTGCAGGAAGAAAGGGGAAATGGTCAAAGTGCAAAGCTTCCTTGAGGGTTGGGCTGGTGTAACTTACCGTTTGCCATCAGTGCCACGACTGCATGAGAAGTCCCACAGAAATTTGAAGGTGCGCTTTCACTGGCTATCACCCCAAACAATGAAATTGGACCATAAGAAGAAAACCCAAACATGGCGCCGAGCAAGAGGATCCAGATCTGGACGGGAGATGTTTCTTCTTTTAAAAGGTTTTTACTGAATCAGAGCCAACAGGGTTTTTCCAAAGATTTACTTGATTCTACCTCTTTTTCTGACACACCAAGGAGGACTGAGATGGGATGGATGAGCTGGACCCACAGAGGGGTCTCCTTTGTTAAAAGAAAAACAGCCTTTGTTCCCTTTACAATGCTGGCAAATTACATTCTACCACAATAATGTGATGATATACTCACACAACATCAGGTGTAACTATATATTACCTTTGGGACATCCGGTGTGATGGTGACTCGAAAGAGGTACATGGACAAGTACATACCAGCCATCATGATAATAAGCAGGCTGTGGCGAGGGTTGCCATGGCTACCCAAGCCTTGCTGGAAAGTGTCAAACAGATGATATTTGTAAAACTGAAAGAGAAGCAGAGATCCTAATTGCACCCTGCCATCCACTCACGCGGGCTACAGCTCTGTCTGTGAGGAACCCTGAAGCCAGGCTGCCCACAAAACCTCCAACTTCCAAAGCACTCATGTACGTGCTACCTGTGAACAAGGCAGCTGAGGTTTCCATGTGTGCTCCGTGAAAGTCTCAGCTGTGACCAATTCTTATAAGCATACCCATGAGAGCCGTCTGCCCCTTCTCCTGCATGAGAAACAGCTGTCCCCAGTCAGTGGCAGCTGTCTTCACCCCAAATACCACCAAGTAGGTCAGAGACAGCACCCACAGGAATGGTGATAGGAGAAAGTCCGTCAGGGTGCACTTGCCGTGACCTGGGGTGTGGAAGCACAAACAGCAAGATTGTCCACGCACTTTAATTACACTGGCTTGCTAGACATCAAAACTAATGTTGAGCTTTCTGGACTATTCGTTAGGTAATGACGTTACTTTGAAAAAAGGCTTGGATGAAACACGTGGCATCACTCTGACCACACGTCATCGTACGTACGTTCATACAGAATTGGTTCAGTTCTTGAGTTTTTCTTGCCTACTTTAGGAAGAAACTACGAGAGTATCTGACCACGGGATCGAAACCAAAGAACAACAAAGATCAGCTGTGAGATATAAAGGTAAGAAGTATTTGAATTCCAATATTTCTGCATCAATTTGTCGTAACTAAAATACCTGGTTCCCAAAAACTAAATAGTTGGACAACCTGTGGTGTGACCCGCTGATTGTTTGGAGATCGCCAGTGAGGCATCGATGGGTGACAAGTTGAAATGAGCAGAGGAAATCCACAGTTACCCTTTGCATACAATTGTTGCTACCAACATGGCCATGTGTGTCCACCATGGCCCAAAAAGCTCGACCAAGGTCATTTCTGGAGGTCAAACCAACACCCCTTTGTTCACGGATGAACGTGTATTTTGTGTTGCAATGACATCAGGACATTTTCATGTTGTTTCGAGGCACATCGCTATGATATCTGCAATGCTAACTGCGGCGTTGCTAACTGAACAGAGTAGAGTGGAGGAGAGTGAAGTTGGTCCTGTCAAAGGAAACCTGTTATAAACAACACCGATCATTAGGAAATGTTGGTTTAGTAATAGCGTGAATTTAAACTTGATGTGCTCCTGACCTGCAGTGGTCAAAGCTGGTCTGAGGATCAACCAGGGTCAACCAGGATCAATCAGGATAAACCAGGGTCAACCAGGATCAATCAGGATAAACCAGGGTCAATCAGGATCAACCAGGGTCAACCAGGATCAACCAGGGTCAATCAGGATCAATCAGGGTAAACCAGGGTCAACCAGGATAAATTAGGATCAACTAGGATCAACCAGGATCAACCAGGGTCAATCAAGATCAATCAGGGTAAACCAGGATCAAACAGGATCAATCAGGATAAACCAGCGTCAATCGGGATCAACCAGGGTCAACCAGGATAAATTAGGATCAACTAGGGTCAACCAGGATCAACCAGGGTCAATCAGGATCAATCAGGGTAAACCAGGATCAACCAGGGTCAACCAGGATCAACCAGGGTCAACCAGGATCAATCAGGATCAACCAGGGTCAACCAGGGTCACCCAGGATCAATCAGGATCAACCAGGATCAACCAGGGTCAATCAGGATCAACCAGGGTCAACCAGGATCAACCAGGGTCAATCAGCCAAGGGTCCTAAATGCACATGGGGGAGGACTGTAGGAAAGCCTGATCCAGTGGAGGAACCAGATGATTGACAGGTGACTGCAAAATGCTTTGGAAGATTTCAAATCTTTAACTGTTCTTTGGTTATGTTGTATCACTATTGCTGAAATAAAGAGCATTTCAAGTACATTCTCCCTTAAAGACTCAACTTAAATTGTTGACAGTTTAAACTAAAACATAACCTTCTGGTTTGTAAATGCGTGAAGTAGAGGACAAATAAACAGTGAATAGGACAAATTAATCAGTTTTTTGAAGCTACATTTGTGCTTTGAGTTATTACACTGGATCAAAATTCGTGGCTTATAACAAGTAAAGATAAATTTGAACTTTTTCCAGCTAGAATTTAACGTCTGGTCCTGAATTGCGCAGCATTCTCTGCTCTTACTTGTGCTGCCGATTCTTTGCGGCTGATTGGTAGGCTGTCACAAACGCATCGGGACTAGCGGTAAATTCTTAAGTCGCTGCTCGCTGACAGACAACAGAACTATCACACACATTTGTCAGCTCAATACAACATTTGTTCAAAACCATTTTGGTCGGAGCCAAACTCAACTTACCAGCCCTAGCATCTTTCTTGGCTGATAGCTCAATGCTGGGCAGACCTACATCCTTTGGATCGTTCCTCACAAAAACCAGACACACAAATGCGAAGGCAGCACACAGAGTCCCCGACATGGTCAGGATGGTCCTCCAGTCATAATACTGCAAGAGCACTGTGACACATATCGGACCCAGACTCCCAGCCAGATTCATGCTACAGGACAGCAGGGACCACCATGTCCCAAACTGGGATGGCTCAAACCACTGAAAAGAGAGAAAGAGAAAGAAGCAAGACACATCTCGGCAAATCTTTTCTATACTATAACTCTAGAAGTCAAAAATGACTCAAAAGTGAGCAGGCAAAAACATTTGTTTTGGGATATTTTGCTTCTTTAACACGTCTTCATGAGCCTGAACAATCGTGTGCCTACGCTGGTGCCGTTTGATGATTGTAAATGGTGGTTTCCCATAAAAATACACTGAATTTTCCAAACAGAATTTCCTGACTTTAAAGAGGGATTACACAGACAGTGTGGATATACAGGTGAATTCCGCCATATTGACTGAGATGGGGCCATTTTCCCAGCGAACATGAGACCCAGATGTGCAGACACGAGCACATTCGTCGTCAATCAGGGTGCACGAGCACCAGGATGGACAAATGACACCACGTACCCCCAGGATTTATACTCTATAGTGCAGAATTTCTGAGGAAAGTGTCAGAAACACCTGCCCATGTCAGCAAAAGGGTGAAAGGAAAAGGGAAAAAATGATTTTACCAAACTAGTCAAATTCCTTTTTCACTGGACAACATCTGAGGATCTGCTATTATTATGCTCTCTAGCAATCTGATCTGTTTCTCCACCACATGCCAGAGCCTATTTATGGAGCACCTTTAACGGCAGCTAAGTTTAAAGAGGCGTCTCACGTCTCAGCGGTGCCGCTGGTCGGATCAGAGGAGAGAAACTTGTGAAGCAAGTCCCAGAAACTCTTCAACTACCAACCAGGCAGAACTTAAAGAAGAGTGAAAGTAAAAGAGAAGCAAGCGTGTAAAGGCCTCTGATCTCAGGCAGTTCTAAACTCTGATCATTACCGTCACCATGGTGCCATAATATAGCTGACAAAGCTAGCTGAAGCCCACAGCTTCACTTTACAATAAAGCTCCAAAGAAACAATTTCATTTTGACAGCAGATCTTTGAAAATGTCTAATTGAAATGTGTTTTATTTTCATCTCGAATCAAAATAATGGGACATCCACAAATTGTCAATTCTTTTCAATAATCTCTATATTATCAGAGATTTTACCTTGCGAAGGACCTTCCCACATGGGGGCCAACCACAACCTTGTCCCAGGCCGTTGATGAACCAGAGCAGGGAGAACATGGCTACAGTGGAGGCCTGGGAGAAGGCGATGTTGATTCCACCCACCAGCAGCAGACCTATGGAGAACAGCCAGCGGGCGCTGATGCGGTCCGAGAGCACCCCGCTGATGAACTTGCTGATGGCATAGGCCATGGTCTGGCTGCTGGTGATCAGACCTGCCAACAGGGACCAAAAGGGACTTTTCTCGGTTCCCAGCACAGCAGTGGGGTCTGCAGGATAACCGCTGTTCTAGCTTACATCCGCCTCCATGCTAACATTTATGGTTTGGATAAACTAGATAGTTCTTATGAAACTATTGCTGTTGTCAATAATAGCAAATAGCCACAATGTTGAAAATAATGCGAACTATATTTGAACAAATATTCTCTGAGCTGTTGTGATGTGAGATCCTCCACTTATTTCAGAGCCCTGAAATAAAACAATGTTGTTGATTGGTGGACAGAATTACGATTTAGCAGAAACAAGAGAGAAGAAGAAGAAGAATCAAATTCAAAACAGAGCTTCTACTGCAGACAGTTGCTAAAGCCGCTGCTTTCCCCCAACTAAAAGGCAACAATACTATCAGCTCACCCAAGTCGTCTTTGTCCAGTTCGATTTCCTCCATCACCGAGGGCATGACGAAGGAAAAGGTCTTCCTGTTGAAGAAGTAGAGCGCGTAGCCTGTGAACATGCAGAGGAAGATGGCCGCGCGGTAATAGCCATAGCTTCTGGCTGCCATGATTTTATGACCACTGCAAATACAGACACACAATTCAACACTTTTAGTGCGGCGCTGTGCGAGTCGTCCACCTGTCAGCGACTACACACATATATATTCCATGAGGAGACACGGTCCACTGAAAGACTGGTACCTCTCAGGGAATGTGGGTCGTGGGGTCCGGGACAGGGAAGGGAACGCTTTCACTTGTTTGAAAACGAAGACAACATGGATCTATGAGGAGAAAAAGACACGTCATCTGTGGTGTTCAGAGATGTTGCATCAAGCAGGAGCATGATATCAGCAGGCCAGGTGGAGTCGGACCTGGTTGAGGACTAGGAGGTCTCTGACTCAGCAGAGCTCTGTCCTAATGAATCGCAATTGAATAACATGTTGTGTGAAAAAAATTAAATGTAGCAGGCAACATACATTTGGACATTTGACATTATGGTGATGGGTTCGAAACCTGCTGGACCTTGAGTAACCACTACAGGAACCCAGATCGAATGTACCCCCAAACACCAACTAAAACCTCAACTAACTCCGCTGTCTTGCTGGACATACAGTGAAAATACCAGCATTCCTTATTGGTGCTGCTCCCCCCTGAAGCCACCATGCTGGGGAGGGAACGCCGGGAAATCTGTTACCTTCCAGCCGCGTCTCCTCGCTGCTCCTAATCCAAGAGAACGACCACCTCAAACTCATTCGCAACACAGACACGGGCTCTTTCTCCCTCACTCCCCCCTCGCCCCCCGTCTCACCCTCCCTCCTGTCTCACTCCCCCACGTCCCCCCTCTCACTCCCCCCCTCTCTTTCACTCTCTTTTCCTCTCTCTGAGGGGAGGTAGGGAGCTGCGAGCACTCAAACATTTCTAGCTATTTTATATATATATATATATATATATATATATATATATATATATATATATATATATATATATATATATATATATTAGATGTTGGTGGTGTTTTTTGTGGAGTTTATTCTTTACTTTTCATTCTTTTGGTGTGTAACCAGGGAAACTAATCCAACGGTTAATAATCCACAGTTGGCCAATCCAGAATCTGGAACTTTGGCTGACTAAACCAGGTCAGGAGTGGCCTGAGATGCAGAAAAGAAGGTCATTACTGGCAGAGCCAGGCAGGCCGGGGGCCGGTAGGGCCAGTTACAGGGTTAGGCATGGAGCCCAGAGGACCTGGCGGAGAGTGTGTGCAAGGCTGGACTTTGCATACTGGGGAGGTTGGCTGATGACTGAGGAGACTGTAACAGGTGTACTGGTTTGGTGTGATTGTCTTAAATCAGCCCGTGACATTACCACCCCCAAGAGATGGCTCCTGACACCCCTAAAATCATTCAGGGGGTTGTATGCATTGGGCCTAGAACTTCTGACAACCAGACCATTCTGTCCTCTCTGCCAGGTGGGTAGAGGAGGGAATCCTCAAAACCAAAAGAGTCCATCTCATCAGCTGTGGGGCTGGCAGGATCTGGAAGTGGGACCCCTCATCATCAGACCAGATGATGAATTTCAAGGACTGCCAGCCCCTCAGCATTGTGGAGAGTGAAGGCTTCAGGGAACTGGTTCAGGTCCTTCAGCCCTCATATGTTTTACCAAGCAGAAAGGTTTGTGTGGGAATTATTGAAGCAGTTGATTTATCCAATTTATTTCATCTTTCATTTAAATATAGTGATTTGCTTTTGCTTTGACTTTTCAGGCCATCCAATGAACGTGGCTAGAAAGTAGGAGGAGGAATGGGGGGAACTGGACCCTTAGCTGTCACTGCATTAATGAGCATTAGCAGCTGTGAACATCTGTGTTGGGAGTGCAGCTTTGACCACTGCTGACAACTTGGCCCATGTTAAAAGGGGCATGATGGAGGACTGGGCCATGGCCAACATGGGACTGACGCAGCACCAAACATGATTGCATCCATGAGACGGCTCGGTTTTTGCACTGCACACCCTCTTGCATCCATCAGACCCAACGCTCGGCACGTTGTCACGGACTTTGGATCAAGCACTGCAGCCAAGGAGAAGCTTGATGGGCCCACCAACCATGAGACCTATCAATGAGGTGCCAACACGCTGGAAGAGCACATAAGAAATGCAGATCTCTGGCCTCTGGAGAAACACACCTGAGTCCCCTTACAGCAGGTGAGTAGACTATCACAGCAGAAACACTTTCCACCAAGCTACAGTGGAGAGAGGCGAGCGTCGGGGTCAAAGGTCATCCCCACAGGCAGCCCCACACCTACATGAACACCTGAAGCATCGAGTCCCAGACAGTCATGAAAGGTGCTGACCCGAGCAACACTTCTAGACCCCAGAATCTACGAGGTTCTGCAGGTCCTCCCAGGCCAGTGGGGCCGTCAGTAGACTGAGGTCTGAATGTGCGTCTGTAATCGGATGCACACCTGAGCTCCAGCCAGGACCGTCTTCCCCACAGCTGTCTGCACCCACTTCAGGCATCTCATTCAGCATCAATAACTATTGTTGTTGTTTGGGACTGTCATGACCACTTGGCTCCCAATGACCACAACATAAACGGGGAGACCACGCACTTTTAAGGATTTTACCAAAAAGGGATTTATTGAAAAGTAAAGTGAAAAGTCAGTGGTAACGGTGAAAGCGTGAGGTGCAACAGGGTATAATCAGAATCCAACGAGGGTAATCCCAACAAGGCTTTAGCAATGGGACTGGCACTCTCCAGTGGACGCGTTCGGCAAGGTTTCCAATTTCGTTCAGCAGCAGCTGACCCTCGGCCCGATCAGCCCCATCTCCGTCCTGAACACGGGTTTTTAAGCCATCACCTGGCTTATCAGGTTAATGAGCCCCACCTGGAGTGGTGGCCTCCCAAACAGGTCCAGACAGCTCCATCTGCAGGCCAAGCACAACACCAGACCAGGCGCAGTCAAAGACACCATGTCCCAAATATTAAACCCAGACGCGAGGCCACCTAGTGGGCCGTCACAGGACTCATGGACTAAAATGCCAATATGGAGTTTTTTGGATAACTTTTGGCAACATTTGGACATGGAAGTGGGCGGGCAGACCAAAAGTGCTACAGCTGATGCCATCCAGGAGGTGCAGAGGGCAATATAACCAGTTCCCAGGATCCTACCAGATCCTACTGGACAACCAAGAGACAACCTATCCAAACCTCTGCTGGCTTTCCTTCCTTCTCTGCACTCCAGCCTCATCTGTGCAGTGTGAGCAGCTGTTTCCTGCAGCTGGAGAACTTGTATCAACAAAGCGTAACAGACTCAATTTCAAACATTGGAAAAACGTATTTTTCTCAATAAAAATGAGTAAAAACAAATCCCAGTCAGTAAGCGTCCTCATTTACAACACATTCACTTCAATGTTCATGTTACGACACATGATCACATTATTGATTGACTGTATCTAAAAATATCAAAAATGTTTGAAGATGTGAAATACTACAATATGAAATACTATGACTATATACTAGGTTATCAAATCAGTCAGTTGAGTCTGTCAACTCAGTTGCCTGTAGGGGTTTTTAAGGTCCAACAGGTGTCAGTATTCAGTAACACAATGTATCGATACAGTATCGATACAGTCTGGCGATGTGTCCCAACGTTCATGGCGCCTCATATACCATCACTAATTATTACTTTTACCATGAGCACTTGAGCACCTTGTAACAGTTGAAGCAATGAAATAAATAGAAATTAATTACTTTGATCTCAAAAGAAAAAAGGAAAAGAGATTTCTGTGGCTATTGTTCCCATTTATTCATGTTCATATTTATAAATGTGTTTTTATTTTTATAATTTTTTTATAAAATCTGGGTGATCTAGTCATATATAACTTTCTTTTTTCTTGCCATGCTGTAACAAAAACGACCATGTTTATACTCTAAATATGGACTTTATTGTTTCACTTAGGAGACTTTAATTAGCAGATGGTTCCAACAAAAATGAATTTATGGAGTGACAATGGAGAACAAGAAAAAAGGGTTGAGAAAAGTGAAGAAAAGGTGAATATATACAGAGCCTCTGTGGAAGACTGTTTGTTCTGCATTACCACCAGCTGACTATTTTGGGAAAGAGAAATATATCGTCCCTCTTTATTTCTGGGCAGGAATCATGCTATCAATGGCCTCTCCCTTCTCCAGCTTCTTCTCCATCTCGACCATTAACTTGACGCCATCCACCACCAGCTGGACCTGCTCTACTTCAGAGGAGCCCAGACGGTCAGCGTTAGAGATGTCAAACACACCGCCAACGGAGGCAGTGTCCACGCCACCTGGACAGGAACAAAGTGTTGAGACAAAGCTTAGGTTAGAACCCTCAGTCCAGACTGTCCTGTGTCTATTTTAGACAAACCCTAACCCTAACGGCTGAAACATGTAATGATTAATTAGACTTGATTTTAGCACCATGAGTCAGCATATATACCGCTATCTGAATTAAAGCTCTTCCTTTTCTTACGATAAATCTCCTTTCGGGAATTATAGCTTAAAAGCAGACCTTTGACTGATAATAAGCATGTCTGTTCCTTGACACGTCCCTGAGGCACGGATGCCCAGAGTGTTCCCTGACATGTTGGGGTGGTTTTAGGTGCGCTGTGGGGCAGACGGGCAGTACCTGTGCCACGCTTCTGCAGACGCAGTCTGGTGAGAATTTCCTCAAACTTTGCATGTGTGCTCAGCTTGGGCAGCTTGACATGGACGCCACCACGCAGACCAGTACCCAAGTTGGAGGGACAGGTCAGGATGTAGCCCAGATGCTCGTTCCACATGAAACCATGGTTGTGCTTTTTGAAAATGTCCTCAATCTGGCAGAAAAGACAAAAGAGTGATGAGTGGCGCTTGGCCAAGGAGAACATGTGTTGAGCTGCTACTGAGACAACACCTTCTGTAGGCCAACACAGAATCGCCTGAAGACCTCCCTCATGTTGCCACCCTTCTGCATTGAGATGACGCGCAGGTGATCCTCCTCATTGATCCAGACCAGAAAGGTCTTGCTGTCGTTGTGCCTGCACGGAGGTGAAATGAAAGTTCTTTCTTTTTAATGTGAACATGAAGACTCTGTTTTACCTCACACCTGTCTTCAAGCACAAGAAGAAGAAATAATTCATCTTAGCTACTCCTTAGTTTTCAAAAAAAAAAACTTTTCTGGAACAATATCACCAAAACCAGGTGGGATTAATAAATCTAGTTAGTTAGTTGGTTAGTTAGTCTATATGTAGAGAAACCTTCATGATCTCTTCAATGAAAGTCAAGCATTTTAATTGTGATTTCTTTGAACAAATACTTTTGTCTTTAAAATAATAGCAGTGTGTTTGAAAAGGTGAGTGAAGCCTAAAGCTCTCATAACAGTTTAAAAACTGCATATTGCGTTTCAAAATTTAAAAAAAAGTTTTCTAGTTACAGAAAGGTGCAGCTTTGAAAAGTGCAGCAGTGAGGCCGTTGGTTGGAGGTGAAACGGAGCAGAAGATGAGATGCTGCTCAGTCCCAAACGCTTCCAACACCAGGAAGATGAGGAAGGAAATGAAAAACATGTCAATGTGTTCAATAATATCCACGCTGACAATGACTGAGCCAATAATGTGCTCCTGAGTCATCAAAGAAGGTCCAAAGTTCTGACTTATCTTGTTAACTGGCAGCACATAAATAGTATTTAAGATAAAACTAGTAAAAGGGGAGTAAAATTGAACCGCTTGATTTAAGTAGATGTTAAATAACTGAAGCAGACGGAAGCCCTCTACACACACTCCGAGCGTTGCAGTTGGCTTCTTCAGGCTGTTGTGTGCACTCACCAGATTCCTCTTGCGTCGGGCCAGTCCCGGGCCATACCGGCACAAGTCAGGAGGGGGGAGACAGGCTTGTCAAAGAGAAAATGATCAGCAATCAGCTGTTCCTGTTCAGCGTCAGTCATGGACTTCAGAGGGTAGTACTTCCCCTTAAACTCGCCGTCCAGACTGGTCAGTGCTTGAAAATCAATACAATTGTGATCAGCACATAAAGAGGACGTTTGTGAAGTTCCTATTATGTGGAAAACTTACCCTCAACAGACATCTTCTCAATGCCTCTGCGCTCACCACGGCTGGTGTGGGGGGGCAGGGTGAACCCTTTGATGCTACGACCAGTACGCACACGACTGGACAGAACATAGTTGGGGTCAAGGTCATCACCACCCTAACAAAAGGTTTATTATCAAAAGAGAGACCACAAACAGCCTGTAAGTCTGCAGTTCACCTTCCTGTAAATTGTTAAACGCTGACACTTGTGGAAGAGCTTTATTTTTATTTGATCTGATATTTGTTGCAAACCTTCAGGTTCTCAAAGTTCAAGTCAGTCTTGTGCTTGTCAGTGGGCTTGTATCCACCATGACGGTCAGAAATGATGGGGTCAAAGAGATCCTTGAAGACCTCATAGGACTCTTCATCACCGGCAACACAGCCAACAGTCATGATGAAGGGGTGACCTGGAGACAGTCATTCAGGATGATATTGTGAGTTGCAACCTGTCTTTTACAACGGAAAGCTTAGACTCATTTGAGAAGTGAATTCCACGACGTTACCAGGGTTGTCAACGCCAGTCTGGATTACGTCATCCACAGTGAAGCCACTGGGTGTCTGCTTGTCCCTCAACTTGGCGTACACATCCTTGGTCAGGACCTTGGCCATGTGGTTGTTGTGCTTGGAGAGGTCAGGGAACTCCTCCTCAACTTTGTAGTTGAGTTTGAAGTTGTTGTGTGTGTTTCCAAAAGGCATGATTGATTTCTGACACTGCAAAAGCAACAATAAACAATGTTCAAAGAGCAGCTCACACATTAGACCTCAACCTAGCGTGCTAAGCTTTCAAATCAGAAATCTATAACGATATAGGATACCCCCCCCCCCCCCCCCCGGACAGCTGCGGAGCTGCAGAGGGGTACTGAAGATACCAAGAGATATTCCATTCTCGAATTCTCAAATGTCGAGTTGGGAAGGGTCACGGTCGGGTATTTATAGCTCCACCAGATCTGACCATCAAAATAACCTCAAGACTTTTCACTGTGCAAAGGAATTTTAAATTAAAAGTCAGCAAAACAATTACATACATCGTTGTCCATGCCAACTCATGAGCACTTGTGTATTTCTTTGAAATCTATTTTGTATTTTTGCATGAGTAAAGATTATTGGGTTATTTGATTCTGAGTACTCTTTTTACTGAGTACTACTCGTCTTTCAGGAAATTACTTTTCGAATGGTTTCACTCCGATCTTTACTCGCTGCTTCATGTAACTAATGGAGGCACAGCAGCTACTTTATCTCTAAACCCCAAGACACCTGTCCACATAAATCACCGTCCACATGACACAAAGCTAATGTGCAATGTGGAATGCCTACAAAGACATCTATGCTTTTTTTTTGCTTTATTTATTTCATATATTTCATTTAGAAATAGAGTGGACGATATGGAAGAAGGCACTTTTTGCACATCTATTTTTGCTTTTTTTGACATATTTGCAGTCGTAAAAAAATGGTCTTTTACTTTGTTTTGGATGGTTAAAAAACAGATATTTGAATAAATATGTAGTAGTAGTGTAATATTTCTATACCTGCTCACCAGTCAAGAGTCCTTGGGTTCAGATCCTGCTCCCCACAGCCAAAATAGAGGTCACCCAAGTCTGGAGGTGTGAGCTCCTCTTTATATGCAGGAGAAACGCTCTGGGCCCGACTATTTTAGTGCCTTCTGAATCCTCATTGGCTGTTGCTGTTGAACTCGTCCTTTGAACAATTTATGAAAGCAGTGCATTTACATGTCAGTTGTTAAACATGGGTATTGCAGCTGAACCCCTACCCAATGATTGACCCATACATAGCATTGGTTTGAGAGTGGCTGCTTCTAAATGTGGAGTGGCTCGCTAGTCGTGACGGCGCAGGAAGGTTGTGGAAGAAATGAAGCAATAGAAAAAAGCATGACTAGACAAAATTAGCGTTCTTCAGCCTTGTAAACCACAGTAAAGCATTAGTACTTCTTAAAAACAATGATGAAATATTTTTGGCACAATTTCATTTCTTTTATCATTTTGTTCATTTATTTGCAGGTAATTTACACAATAACTTCTGAGGACAAGGAAATACTAAGACTTAAAGTCAATATATGTGATTTTGAAGAGAGAAATATTTACTTCACTATTAAATGATAATCATATGTATAAAAAACAAAACATAACACTGTAGAGACATTATTTGAAGGACACAAATGCACTTGGGTTTCTGGCTTTGGGTCAAAAGGGAAAATGAGCATTACTTTGTAGGCTTGCGTAACTTTCCTGAAACTTTAATATCTTGGCCCTTGGGACTAATTCCTGCCAAGTGCAATGACCTGCGTCAGAATAGCATGGTGTCAAGCTACAGCGACACAGCTGTTTGCAGTGCTATGCAGCTATAAGTTCGTTATGTCACCTCAATCAAGAGTATTGTCTCTACCATTTAATATTCATCACCTTTACTGGCCTTTGTTATACACAGCAACAGATGAAGAAAATCTAAATAAACACATATCTGTTACATATGTTTTATTACTTTCTATGGAGGGTCAATAGATATGTAACTGATTTTAAGTTAGGTTCCAGAAAATTTAAGTTGCAATAAATAGCAAGAAAAAAATGTCATCTGCATTGAGTGGTTTGCTTTGATTTCCCTGTCTTGAGGGCTTGGCCATGTATACATAAGTGATATCCGGGTAAAGCTATAATTAAAGCAGCCACCCTGTAAAGTAAGATGCCCCACCAACTGACAATCCAGGTTTAATTTTAGCAACAGAGTTTTTTCTCTGTCTTGGTCAAGAGGAATATAGATATATGCTGGTGATATAGTGTGGTGGGTTTTAAGCACAAACACCTTAAGAATGGTTTGCTCAGTAAATGATTGACCTTGGAGCCTTAAAACCTCTGAGCTAAGCTGCCATTAATAATACATATATAAACATATATGTTGCCAAAGTAGAGACCAGGTCAAGGTGGCAGTGGTTCCTGGGAGACCCAGCCAGCTTCATTCAACCAATTCTTTTCTCAAAAGTCACCAGCTTGGCAAAGGAGGAAGGCCTTAGTCCTCACAACTATAAAAGTAAATCAAGGCCATCTAAGTCTAAAGTTTGAACACTGTTGTTTAGAATTGAAATGGGACTTTTTGTAAAATTGTGTGAAATCATGTAAAAAAAAAAAAAATTGTAAAAATTTAAATAAAATAAAAGTTTGTGAAGTTGCAAAAAATTCAATTTCAAACCTACTGGTATTAAGAAGTAGAAGTTAATTTTTATCTCAGGACTTGTTTCTAGATCAGATAAGTTGTCTCTCACACATTACCATGTGATTTTATTGAGTCTTCTTTTTGATTTACCTCAATACGTCTGTCACATTTATTCCCCAAGATAACAAGAATTTTGAAATTCTGATATTATGACAGTGATATTTTTTCCTCTGACTTGTTTTTTGTCTTATTTTGACTAGATACTATGTCCAAAAAAATTTATCTATGCTGTTGGCACACATTTTTTGTTTTTCACTAGTTGTGATTTTTATTGAAAAACTCATTCGTATATAATTCAAAATCATAAAAATACATGTAAAATGAGATACTGCATGTGTTAAACACAAGTCTGAAGAAAATGTCAAAACTTAAGGACAGACGGACGGACAGACGGACGGACGGGCGGACGGACGGGCGGACAGACAGACAACTTCCAGTAGGCTCACCACCCGCACAAAGATCCATGAGGTGCCAAGTGGTTTGGGTGTCAGTTGTGGCTGGGGGCATCGACGACCTGATCCCCAGGTCAAACCTGAAATGTCACCTCACTTGGTGGGAAGGAGCCTGAGTTTGTGCAGGAGGTAGAGAGGTACTGGCTACAGATACCTGGGCTCACCTCCACGCACCGCATGGGTTCAGGAACCCAGCTCCTTAGGAGGGGCTGGATCCTCAACTACTCTGGAGCTGCTCAGGGGCAGTGGTGGTGGGCTGGTGTAGGCTTACTTATAGCTCCCCAGGTCAACCGCCATGTGTTGGACTTACTCCAGTGAACTAGAGGATTTTTCTCTGTGCTTTCGGGTCGCAGACAGGTCTCTTGCTGTTGTTTGTACTGGCTCAGTACCTGGCCTTCTTGTAGTCTCTGGGAGGGATACATGACAGGGCTCTGACTGGGGACGCCATAGTCCTACCAGCAATACCTGGAGGAGCGTGATTGGGAGGAAAGGTCTCCCTAATCTGAACCAGAGTGGTGTTTTGTTATTGGATTTCTTTGTTCATTACAGTTTTTCCATAACAAATAACATGGTCATGCATGAGGGTGTCAATCAGTGCACATGGCAACTGGACACCTTTATGTTTTGGGTAAAGAGAGGGGCTGAGCTGTCAACCGATCACCACCTGGTGATGAGCTTAATTTGCTGGTGGGGAGATCGGGTGAGGATCGGTTGGGAATGTCTGGCTGAGCCCTCTTTCAGAGAGGTCTTCAACTCCCACCTCTGGAAGAACTTCCACCAGATCCTGAAGGAGACTGGGGACTTTACGCAGAGTGGACCTTGTTCTCTACCTCCATTGGTGACATGGCAGCCTTAAGCTGCGGACACAAGGTCTCTGGTGCCAGTGGTGGTGGCAAAGCCTGAATCCTATGGTGCACACCAGAAGTAAGGGATGCCATCAAGCAGAGTTCTATCAGGCCATGGTGGCCCATGGAACTCTTCAAACAGTAAACAGTACTGACAGGCAAAGCAGGCCGTAGCGTGGGCTGTCCTGGAGGCAAAAACTCAAGTCTGGGATGAGTTTGGGGAAGCCATGGAGAATGACTATGTTCATGCATAAGAACATATCCAGAAAAAATTCTGGTAATCCGTCCGGCGCCTCAGGAGGGGGTAGCAGTGGTCTGCCAACACTGACCTCATATTGTCGGGTATATTGTCGGATGGTGGAAGGAGAGGCTCTCATGTGGACTCTGCCATCACCCAAGCCAAAGTCACTGTGGTAATTTACAAGTTTCTCTGAGGCAAGTTGACATGGGTGGATGAGATACACCCTGAGTACCTTAAGTCTCTGGATGTTGTAGAGCTGTCCTGCCTCGGCAACATCATGTGGCAGTCAGGAACAGTGCCGCGGGAGTGGCAGTGCTACCTCTTTTTAAAAAGGGAGAACAGGATGGTGTGTGCTGAGTATGACTTCTGTATGAATTCAGGAGGACAACACTGGACCTTCTCAATACCCTCCACAGGATGCTTGACAGTTCACAGGAATTTTCCTAACCAGTCAACATGTGATTTGTTGATCAGGAAAATGCAGTCAACCAACTCCCTTGGGGTATTCTGTCGGTTGTCGGACAAAATTTTTAGGCATAGCCAAGGGTCAGAGGAAATCCAGTTTGGGAACCATGGGATTTCATCTCTGTTTCTTGCAGAAAATGTCCTGTCGTTATCATCAAACCAGGACCTCTAGCATGTACTGGAGCAGTGGATTGGTGCAGCCGATGCTCTTGTGCAGTCCTTGACTGTTATGGTAACAAGAGAATTGAGACAATTTACTGGTCAATACATCCTGGTCACCTATGGTCATGAACTTTGGGTAATGACCGAAAGGACAAACTCATGGATACAGCGGCTGAAATGAGTTTCCTCCGCAGGGTGGCTGGGTGCTCCCTTAGAGAGGGTTAGAAGCTCAGCCACTCCGGATTAGCTCAGAGTGGAACTGCTGCTCCTTTGTGCCGAGTGGAATCAGCTGTGGTGGCTGTGGTGGCTGTTTGAGATGCCTCCTGGATGCCTCCCTAGGGAGGGGTTCCATGCATTTCCCACCTGGATGAGGCCCCCAGGCCGACCCGGGACACACTGGAGAGACTATGTCTCTCAGCTGGCCTGGGAATGCCTCGGAATACTCCCAAAGAGCTGGAGGAAGGGTCTGGGCAGAGGGATGTCTGGGCATCTCTGCTTAGGCTGCTGGCCCAACGAACCAGTTACGGATAATGTGGAGGAAAATGAGATGAGACGAAAGGAGGCTTTAAGACATTGTATAGCTGTGGTCCTAGCAAACCTCAGAGAACGATGATGCCATCAATTAAATGTAAACAATATCTGATTGAAATATGCTACTTTTGTTAAATGTCCTTCCTGGATTTCTATTTTAAAAGATATTAATTTCTCTTGCTGTTTCATTTATGAATTGTGAACATTGTTACTGTGTGACAAAGACAGTGGTAAGAGAATTGATGAGATGGCACCAACAGGACTGTAACGCTACTCTTAGCTCACTTGTCCACAACAACAATATTTAATTGGAATTGCAACCAGCTCTGTTTAGATTTGTATTGGCCAGTGTGTGAACTAGTATGGATAAGCTCCAGCCCGCCTCCTCAGGGTAAACTGCACCACGAACAGTCACAGCAAACTGGGTGGTGTTTGTGTTGACCGGCTGATGATTGGCTGTTCTGACATAGAGGGACCGCCCCAAGCGGGTGTCGAGTGTCTGAGCCAGTGTGACAACTGTGGGATAAAGTTTGGGGGTTCCAACATCTATGGGTGCGACTCCTCTGTACCTCACTGAGCTGAAGTTTTTGGGCATGTTGCTCAAAACTCACTTCTTCCTTTAAATGTGTGCCTTCATTTATTGAAAAACAGCTGGGAATATAAAAAAGTAACAAAATAAAGAATAGTTAAAAAGGAAGAAATGAGAGTTGAGCTTGGAACAGGTGTTGGTGTCCCGTATCAGATTAGAGCCAAATGTATTGAGCTTTGTCACGGTAGAGGCGGATTTTCATTTTATTGAAATACATCAGTTTTTCTTTGGTTTAACACCTTTTTCACCTGAGCAGCAGAAACCTTCTGATGCTTAAAGGGCGGAGCAGAAGAATCGCATGTCGTCATACATGTTGTAAGACTGTGGTCTCTTGGTTTTGATTCATGTCTGTGAAGAAGCTGAAGAGCTGCCCATGAGTTGAGTCACTGAGGTCCTTCTCACCGCTTCAGCTCTACACTTGCTGCTATTCCGCTCTTTGTGTTTCCTACAGTTTTTGATTTTAAGTCAAACTGCTCCTCTGCTGCCGAGAAGATCCCCACAATAAACAAGAAGAAGAAGAAGAAGAAGGCACCAGATTCCAGCTGCAGGCCATCTCACACCGATAGGGGCTTTCACAGTGTTGATGATGACACACACGTGCAGAGGCCACATAAATCTGTCGGGAAGACGTGCACTATACTCTAATATTAACGCTGTTTTCCATGACTGCTCCTCTCCGGGGGAGGGAAAGCTGTTGTTGACTGGATGGATGCGGGAATCTGCGGTTGCACAACAGGACCAGAACTTTTCCTAGCAAAGACGTTCTTTACCAGACCAAAAAATCAGTAAAACATAGAAAGAGTGGTATATAGTTAAATACCAAATTCACATTTGTATCTTTAAAAATACATTTGATTGAAATGCTTTTTCCTGTCCTTGCTTATGGAATGTAGAACACACTGCATTTCCGTCTTTAAAAAAAGACAAGATCGGGCATGTAAAGACATTTAGAAGAGAACGAGCGTCTGTCATCCCAGACTTGGTGTAATAGTAACTGCTGACTAGGCTCAAATCACACACACACACACATGCACGCACACACACAAAACGGAAGTGTCTTGTGGGAATAATAAACTTTTAACATTTAATTAGGACTTGTGCAAATATTTTACAATTGTATTTTACAACCATTTTACATTATTAATACACGGAACTTTAACAGATAATTTCTTTAAAACAGAACCAAGATACAGCATTTTGTTGTAAACTGCACCATACGTAACCCCCGAATGGCTTCTTCTGGACTCGCTCAGCTACAATTGTTCAGGGTATAACAAGGTTGGATAACTTTGAAGAACTCTGCACAACAAGAAAATATGACAACCTAATCCATAAAATTCACGTCTGTGGTGGAAGCTGCAGCTTATATAAAAAAATATATCAATCTAAATTTCTCAGACGCGCAACCTTTTGCAGTTGTCGTTGCCATGTTGTAAACGTCCTCTCATCCAAATCGTTCTACCGCGGCTCCATTCATTTGCCAGGAAAGGCCCAAAGCAAAGGAAGACTCCACAAAAGTGTCCATGTGTTTCTGAGTGCATGGAGCCCGCATCCCTGGCTGGAATCCAAAGCCCTCACCTACCTGAGGGTACAGCAGATGACTTGCTTGAAGGTCGTAAGGAGTGCTGCAGTGTCCCTGGGTGCTGTAGAGATGTTCTTCAGAGGAGTAGCAGGGGTAGTGTGGTGAAGGGGAGCACGGCGTCACACTGTTGGTCACGTAGATGTGCGGCTCGCTCGACAGCCTCCACATGTGGGGCCCTGGGGTTGGTATTGGCTGTGACATAGAAGCGTGCCAGGGGATGTAACTCTGTGGGTCCAAGTGAGGAATTGTGACGCTGATCTGCTCAAGGTTTGAGGTTCCCATAGCGACTGCTGACTGCACGGACGACCTGTTGCATTCCCGGTGCGTACAGGTGTTGCTGGGCGGGTTGGTGTTGAGGAAAACCGAAAGGGCAGAGATCCGGTTGATGGCTCTCTGCAAGGTTGCAATCTTAGACAGTCGCTTGCCGCTCAGGTCGTGGTTCAAAGCGATGCGGAGCGTGTTGAAGGCCTGGTTGTAATCCATGATACGCTTTCGCTCGCGAACATTGGCAGCCACCCGTCGAGCTTTGGAGCGAACGGGTCGATGGCGCTTCTTCGTGCTGCCTTCCTCGGCGTTGCACGAGCTGTGCGTTGTGTCCTCACTGTCCTGGAAGGCGGACTGTGGTGGTCCCTCATCCTCCTTTTGGTCCAGTATTCCAAGCTCTTCCTCGGAGAGCTCCGATGCGTCAGCGCTGCTGCAGCTCATATCAGAAGGTTTGCCTGTGTCACAGAGAGGTGGTTTGGTTGGAGCTCCCGTCTGTTCGTGCTCGCTCACACGCGTTCTCTTCTGCTCAGCCACTGCGCTGCCTTGTATTTACGCGTTCCTCAACAAGACAGGATGGCCAGCTTTTTAAAGCTTGATGAATCACATGGTGGAGGAATACCTGTCTCTCTCTCCGTCTCAGCAGATTTATGGGTTCCTCCTGGGCAAATCACAGCCACCTCCCCCTACTGACTCTTAAAAGTCTTAAAAATCTTCTTTTTAATGGCGTTTCGCTGACATTGGAGACAGATAAAGGTGGTATTTACTGTCATTGGCTTTGCTTTTGTGACCTCACAAGATGAGACAAAGTAAAATCTAAAATGCTTCGTCCACTTACTGGAGCCAGTTTTTCATCAAGCACACATTCGTGCAGTCATTATTGAATCTAATTAAACATTGACTAAAATGTTTTGTATCGTTCTGGGTCGGATTCTTGAGGAGCACGGATGTGTTTGTGCACCGAGCCCTCTCCTGTCCGTCCCTGTGTGGCTGCAAGGCTTCGTGTCACTCTGTGTAGCTCCTCTGGAACTTATCCCCATAAATCTGGGTTGGGCAACACCTGAGGACAAGAGCACGGTGAGACCTAAACTTCAAAGCAAGCAAAATAACAAGGGCAAATATTTCACAAATGGAACCTGCAATTTCTGGTAATGATTTGTTTGGAAGATGTGATTTTATCTTAATTAAACACAGAAAGTCACTGTAATGTAGGAATTCCCATAGGTAATAACATGCACGAACCACTTTCTGTGCTCCTTAAACCATGTTTTAAAATCCCATTTAGTCCCCAGGATGCCGATGGCCGTGGACTGGTTTATATGCTGACATTATAGTTAGGCTTTTTCTGACAGTTGCAGCACTTGTATGCCGACATTCATTCGTGCTTCACATTTTTATTGTAAAACTCCAACATAAATTTTAAAAAAAATGACATTTTCACTGACAAATCTGAAAAAGGCCCCACTTTCATGTCCACAATGTCCATCATCCTTCAGCTTGGACAGAGCACGGGCAACCACTCACTGGGATTTCAGCACAATGTGCACGACGTTCTGTCTGGCGCAGTGATGCATACGCACCTCTAGGGGGCACTGGATTACCAAAGCGTCCACAGACCGCAGTTTAAAGAGAAGAAAAAGAGTTCTTAATTGACTTATCTGTGTAATAACGGTGTAATATTATTAAACTCAAATAATGCAAATTAGACAATGACATCATTCATCAGAATGTGGAAGGAAACAGAGTTTCTCCGTTGCCCGTTTCTCTCCGTTCATTTTGTTCTTTGACTCTGTTGTTGGTGCAGCGCTGCAGTCGAACCCTGCTCGTTCATGAATGCAACATTCTGAATATTAAAAGCTAACAAAGTGTCCTAAGATGCTGGGGAAGTATTTACTCTTTGGTGTGTATGAATCCTAGAGTAGGTGAAATATTGAATTCAAATTAGTAAAACAAATAAAACTATAGTCTCTCTCTCTCTCTTACACACACACACACACACACACACACACACACACACACACACACACACACACACACACAGACACACACAGATGTGTGATGTCCACTATGGATTTACCAGCCTCTACCTGTCCCAATGCCAGCATTGGTGAAGCTCTAACATGGCACCAGTGGCTCAGAAAACTCACTGTGAGCTGCTTTCTGCTGTCAGGAGTCTGTGTGATTTATTGCTTTGGAGCAAAAGTGCAAATACTACAGTCACCGACGCTCCGTTTCTTCCTCACAAATGGACAAGACACCAGTAATTATTAGCCCACAGGAGTAAATCACCAGATTTTATCATGCTGCTAGCCATGCCCTTGATGGAATAACCATTTTCAAGCTGTCCACAAGTCCTGAACCTGATATTTGTAAATGTGTTCAAGCCCCCATAATGATGGGTTGTAAGCCATTTGTTATTAGAGGACTGTGTGCTGAACATTATAGATGTATATTTCCAAAGGGGTAGTTAAGGGTAATGAGTGAGTAAAGCTCTGCTAACATTGGTTTTGCTCTGGTATGTTAATACATGTTTTTGGTCTCAGCCATGAAATGTTCTCACCTCAATAAAGAGCTTCCAGTCCAGAAGGAAGTTGTTGTCTCATCCTCATCGCTCTTGGAAATGAATGGAACGCGCACGCTCACTTATCACGTGCACGTGTGAAACCTTCAAGCATGTCCACCATTAAAGGTGGACTGGTCTGAGAACTGGGACGGTGCTGGTAAAGGCAGACGGCACGTGCACGAGCCAAGAGCACAGTAGTGTATGGGAGATGGAGGTGGTGCACGTGCTGTATATCTGCCACAAACGGGGCATGAACCACATGTTCACTGGTTCTCCAGTGGAAAGAATAACAACCTTATTACTGCTGGAAACTAATGTTTTGGTGTTGTAATTAAGGTGGTTTTCCTTTATTAACCAGTCGTTAAGCCAGAAACTCCGAAAAGAAGAATTTACTAAATCATTTACTACCAAATAATGGTGGAATATTGGGATGGACAACAACAACGGCAATAATAATGAAAACAACAACAACAATAGTAGTCCTAATGTTAATTAGGATATTAATATGAACTATAATAATATCAATAACAATAACTGTAACAACTGTAAGCACACCAATAATAACCGTCATAATAATAACTATAATAATAACATAATAATAGCAATAATAACTGTCATAAATGCAGTCATAACAATAGTAACTGCAATCATAAAAACAATAATAACTGTAATAAAAACAAAAATAACTATAACAACAATAATAACTGCAACAACAATAACTGTAATAAAAACAATAATAACTGTAATAACTGCAGTTTTAACAATAATACCTGTAATAATAATAACTATAATAACAATAAACATAACAATAATAACTGTAATAACTGCAGTCATAATAATAGTAACTGCAATCATAAAACAATAATCACAACAATAATAACAACAACAATAACTATAACAACAATAATAACCGTAACAACAACTGTGATAAGGACAACAATAACTGTAATAAGAACAATAATAACTGTAATCACAACAACAATAACTGTAATAATGATAATAACTGTAATCAGAACAATAATAACTTTGATAGGGACAATAATAACTGTAATAATAACAATAATAACTGTAGTAATACCAATAATAACTGTAATAATAACATTAATAACTGATGGGAGTTGTGGTGCAGGTTCCTGAAACAAATGTCCCCAAGGACGTCAGCTGTCTTAGTCTCCATTATTCTTTTGAGCTTTATATTGTTTTGTGGTCATTTTCTAATTAATTGCTTCGTATTTGTTTGAAATGATTTTTCCTAACTATAGTTTTCACTCTTGTTCAGCAGTGCTTCCTTCTTTCCTGCCACAGTCGTTTCACTGCTGCTCTTTAAGGGCCTCTTTTATGAAGCGGAGGTCAAGGTTTAACTGTCTTTAGGCTAGTTCCCACACAACTTACTGGGAAACCAGCTGACCTCCAATGTTCCAAACAACACTTTCCCTTTATAGTTTAAACAAAATGGTTTTTAAAAATCTTTTAGAAGCTGCTACCACTCCCCTAACCCAAGAGTCTTACACGGCACCCATCGTGCACTGTTCCCTCTTTAAATAGCGTTTATTCCAAATGGTCCCCAGGTGCTTCACAGAAACCCACAGACCAGCGACGGTGGCAGGAAAACCTGCTTGAGGTCCATCCCCACGTTTCTAATGCTTCGGTCAGGGGACGGAGGCCTTGGCGAAAGATTGAGCCTGGACCTCCGGGGCAGCTCCTGGTGCGTTTTAGGCCGGTTTAGGTCCATTAGCATTAACAGATTTTGTGTTTGCTTCCAGAATTTAGTTGCTTTTTAATGGAACAGCTCCAACGCCTGATTGAGCCACTTCAGGGAGAACTTTGCTGCACTTGACCCTGCTCATTTAGTGTGTTGTTCTTTTGCACTTTTTTGTTATTTAATGAGTTGAATTAATTTAGAAACGCTTCATCAGTATCTTCTTCAGAAACTCAACACCAAAATCATTTTTAACTGTGTTTTTGGACTCTTCTGCTCCCTCTGATTTGCTAGATGTTCTCATTACCACCCTCTGCAGTGGCTCTGTAGAAGGTGGTCAGGGGTAGAGGAGACAGCTGTGACCCCTCCCCCCTCACAGGGCCAGGGTTATGGTTATGGTTAGGGTGATGTGAGCAGTAACCAGTCCAGGCTGTACCTTACTCCCCCATGCTGGGCTGCTTTCTCCTAAAGCCGATGATCAAAAAGGAAGACCATGGGTGCTAAATGAAGACCATGGGTGCTAAATGAAGACCATGGGTGCTAAATGAAGACCATGGGTGCTATAGGGAGACCATGAGTGCTATAGGGAGACCATGTGTGCTATAGGGAGACCATGGGTGCTATAGGGAGACCATGGGTGCTATAGGGAGACTATGGGTGCTATAGGGAGACCATGGGTGCTATAGGGAGACCATGAGTGCTATAGGGAGACCATGGGTGCTATAGGGAGACCATGAGTGCTATAGGGAGACCATGAGTGCTATAGGGAGACCATGAGTGCTATAGGGAGACCATGAGTGCTATAGGGAGACTATGGGTGCTATAGGGAGACCATGAGTGCTATAGGGAGACTATGGGTGCTATAGGGAGACTATGGGTGCTATAGGGAGACCATGGGTGCTATAGGGAGACCATGAGTGCTATAGGGAGACTATGGGTGCTATAGGGAGACCATGAGTGCTATAGGGAGACCATGGGTGCTATAGGGAGACTATGGGTGCTATAGGGAGACCATGGGTGCTATAGGGAGACCATGAGTGCTATAGGGAGACTATGGGTGCTATAGGGAGACCATGAGTGCTATAGGGAGACCATGGGTGCTATAGGGAGACCATGGGTGCTATAGGGAGACCATGAGTGCTGTAGGGAGACCATGGGTGCTATATACTTAGGAGGTCGTCTAATCATTAGGTTAACAACTTAGTTATGCTGCTATAGGCCGAGGCTGCCGGGGTCCAGAAACATGATCACCTGACAGGCCTCTGTCACCCCACTGGGAAATGGACTCCTCTCCTCTTCTCTCCTCCCCTCCCCTCCTCTCCTCTCCTTCCCTCTCCTCTCCATTCTATCATCTACCTGTCCTCCCCCCTCTCCTCTCTCTCTGAGGACCCAGGGCAGGAGGATGAAGAAGCGGCTGAAAAACACAGATTTCCTGGCGAGGCTAAAGTTACCGCGCACCTTCGCGCACTTACTCCATTGCAGAATTGATGGAAAGTCCAGCAGCCCCCCCAGTAATGCTCCCCCATCAGCAGCCTGAGCCTGGTCCTGCTCAAGGTTTCTTCCTGTTAAAGGGGAGTTTTTCCTTGCCACTGTTGCTTGTCTGGGGTCAGGCCCTGGGATTCTGGAAAGCGCCTCGAAACAATTCTGATTGTAAAAGATGCTCTATAAATAAAGATTGATTTGATTTGATATGAAGACCTTGGATCCTATAGGAAGACCGTGGGTGCACATGCAGTCCCTAACATGCACACGTACACTTGCATTACGAACAGCTACTGGTGTTTTGTTGTGTTTTTCACAGCGACATCGTGCACCTGTGGGGTCAACAGGGCAGCAGAGAGATGTTGAAATCATGTGGTAAAATAGTAAGCAACACAATGTTGTCTCTGTTTGTGTGGTTCAGTGGGAGAAGCTTTGCCCTTAAAGAGGGCGCTGGTCTACTCTGGTCTTCCCTGGGGGTGGTGGGTTTGGCTGTTGGTGGATTAAAGTAAATATGTGAGAGGAATGCTTCCAACTATGCCAACAGTTACATACTGGAAGGTTCTTCCTGCTATCTACGGAGGCCGAACTGGGCCAACGACTGGACGCACAAGGCCGGAACCCCAGAACACAGACGGGAGGAGAAACTCAAAGTGAAAGATTTATTTACAAAAATTCACAAAGGTTCAGTAGTGAACGAATAGTGCTCTTCGGGTGATGTGGAAACAGAAGAGAAAAGCCAGCAGAGCCACTAAATCCGAAAACACTCAGTTACCAACAACGGGGACCAAACGATCCAACGCTGACCAGCTGCTGCTGGCTGCCTAAAAGACCCCCAATCATGGTGATCAGGTGCAGGTGAAGAAGCAGCCAGCATGAGCCAGGGAAAAGGCCACCAGCGCCCTCTAGAGGAAGCACACAGCAGAAAAAACAGGAGAATGACAGGACAATTGTCATTAAACGTTATGAAGTTTATGAATAATAAGTTACTACGTCAGGCCCCAAGATAACAGGAAAATAGAAATAATGAATTGTGAGGATAATAATTATTATTCTTCACTGACTCAATTTTTTTTAAACAGATACTATGTTCGAGTCAATACACATGGGCTGGTGATTGTCATTATTATTTAATTAGTTGTGAATTCTCCTGAAAACTATGCTCACTATCTGTGAGACCTATTTTCATTTATTACCAAATGGAAAATGATGGACTAAATTATTTTTCAAACTGAGATTCTTTGACCTTGGTTCATTTTCTTCAAAGAACATATCAGAAGATCTTTATAATCCCCACACAAATTCAGAGATATAACAAATGTAGCACTGCTATTGTAGTTCCTCATCACAGATGACCATGACAGGGGTTGGGGGGGAGGGAGAACAGGTAGAGGTGAGAATCGGCAGAGTTCATGGAAATACATTAATTAAAATGTACTCTCTTTATAATAGCTGAGTGGGGTCATTGGGGTCAGAGGGCAGCAGGTCAGCACACAGCTATGAAGTCGATGATTCCTGTAGATGGATACAGAACTACAAAATTAAATAAAAATAACTACTGACTCCAGTAATTAAAGATGGATATTAAAGTCTCCAATGATAATGACTTTGTCTGTTCTAAGGACCAAGTCAGATAAGAAATCAGAGAACTCAGACAGGAACTCTGAATGTGGCCCAGCAGGGGGCCGATATACAACTACAAACAGAAGTGGCTTTTCTGTCCTCCAGCTCAGATGGGTGATGCCAAGAGTCATGCTTTCAAATGAACTGAAGCCATGTTTTAGTCTAGGATTAATTAATAACTTGGAGTGATAGATTGCTGCCACTCCCCCTCCTCGACCAGTAACATGTGGAATATGATAATTAAGATGGGTAGGAGGAGTAGATTCATTTAAGCTCACATACTCCTCCTCCTGAAGCCAGGTCTCAGTAAGACAAAATAAATCAATGTGATGATCCGCTATCAGGTCGTGCACTAACAGGGATTTACACAAAAGAGATCTAATATTTACTAGTCCACATTTAATTTAGATTGGCTACTATCTCGCCCGCTCTGGCCCCCGGAATGCACCTAACTGTGGTCGCTGGAGTCGGCTTCACGTAGCGCAAAACAGAGTCGCCAATTACCATGGTCGGTTTCTCTGCGAGTTTGTCACCGAATGGGGAAAAACGCTTAGCCACAGGAAGAGATACAAGCTACTGACATCAAGACAAGACCCTATGTCCAGCGTCCTGAGGTTGTACACGAAGCGAAAGGAAGGGGGCCGAGGACTATTAAGTGTCTGAACTACTGTCCAAGAGGAAACAACAAGCCTCAGAGAGTACATCAAGAAGATGGCCCCCACTGACCCACTGCTGAGTGAATGCCTCAGGCAACAAAAGCCCAGCAAGGAGGAGGAACCTGAGGGGCTATCATGGAAGGACAAGCCCCTGCATGGAATGTACCACCGACAAATTGAGGAAGTGGCTGATATCGAGAAAACATACCAGTGGCTGACAAAGGCCGGGCTGAAAGACAGCACAGAGGCACTAATCATGGCTGCACAAGAACAGGCCCTGAGCACCAGAGCAATAGAGGCCAGGGTCCACCAGACCAGACCAGACCAGACCATACCAGACAAGACCCCAGGTGCAGGCTGTGTGGAGATGCCCCTAAGACAGTCCAGCACATCACAGCAGGGTGCAAGATGCTGGCAGGCAGGGCACACATGGAGTGGCATAACCAGGTGGCTGGCATAGTGGACAGGAACATCTGCACTGAGTGTGGGCTGGAGGTCCCAGGGTCCAGGTGGGAGACAGTGCTGGAGAACAAGCAGGTCAAGATCCTGTTGGACTTACAGATCCAGACTGACAAGATGGTGGTGGTCAACCAGCCTGACATAGTGGTGTTGGATAAACACCAGACGATAGTGGTGATGATAGATGTAGCAATCCTGAGTGATAGCAACATCAGGAAGGAGGAACAGGAGAAGCCAGAGAAGTACCAAGGGCTGAAGGAGGACATGGAGAGAATGTGGGGTGTGAAGGCAACAGTGGTCCCAGTAGTCATCGGGACACTAGGGGCAGTAACACCCAACTTGAGTAGATGCCTCCAACAGATACCAGGAACCACATCAGAGATCTCTTTCCAGAAGAGCGCAGTCCTAGGAACAGCTAAGATCCTGCGCAGAACCCTCAAATTCCCAGGCCTCTGGTAGAGGACCCGAGTCTGAAAATCGCCACTGGCCATTTGTGAATCCCTTGCTCGGGTTTCAGGCATTCTTGTGCAAACAGAAGGCTAATAAGGAAGTTCTACACCTTTCAGGATGATGCGGAGTTTATCATATAGACAACAAGTGCCTGGCTATTTTGGAAAAATGGTTGATGTTACAAGATTCAGTTACTGGGAAACATGCAATGGTCAGCAGGAGCTGGGAGCCTGAAAAGGCATCTGAAAATGGATACTACATGCTTGGCAGCTGGACAGGAATAGTTCCCCAATCAGGCTGGGAATGTCACCATTTTAGGAGAGCTCAATTTGGTCTAGGATTTTGCCTTTGGAGTTGTGCTGCCTTCATATTGCTCAGTAGAAACTTACTTACCGATCAGTGTTTTTTGGTTTTTCACTTTAGAAAGTATCTACAGGGATTTTTAGACATAATCTTCCACGGCACAGACCAAATGGCACTGAAGCTTTTCTTTTCCATTTGAAAATGTTATAAATGACCAAGAGGTCAGAGGGTCACCTGAAGGTGCAAAAGTGGGAGTAAGTGTGTCTGGGTGGTGTCATTTAAATACATAATCAAAAAACCATCCACTTCAGAAATTTCACACACACACACACACACACACACACACACACAAATTGAATATATTGAAATATAATGAGCAGTGGTCAATAATCAGACCAGTCAGTAAAAGACACCTTTACCTGTAACAGCAGGGCTCTCAACTGGAATACACCCAGTTTCAAGGCTCAGGGAAACACCCACTTGTTGGTCACACCTTAAGGTGGCAGCAGAACTCATCATATGACTCCATTCCAGTCCTCTCTTTTTAGCTTGTTTCTTCCTAATTTCACAAAACTTGAGAATATGCAGTCCTCAAAAAAGTGATAACCATGAGCATGTCTCTCTGAACTTTATGTGAATATTAACATTTACAGTGCCTTGCGAAAGTATTCGGCCCCCTTGAACCTTGCAACCCTTCGCCACATTTCAGGCTTCAAACATAAAGATCTAAAATTTAAATTTTTTGTCAAGAAACAACAACAAGTGGGACACAATCGTGAAGTGGAACGAAATTTATTGAATAATTTCAACTTTTTTAACAAATGAAAGTTAAAAGTGGGGCGTGCAATATTATTCGGCCCCCTTGCGTTAATACTTTGTAGCACCACCTTTTGCTCCAATTACAGCTGCAAGTCGCTTGGGGTGTGTTTCTATCAGTTTTGCACATCGAGAGACTGAAATTCTTGCCCATTCTTCCTTGCAAAACAGCTCGAGCTCAGTGAGGTTGGATGGAGAGCGTTTGTGAACATCAGTCTTCAGCTCTTTCCACAGATTCTCGATTGTATTCAGGTCTGGACTTTGACTTGGCCATTCTAACACCTGGATATGTTTATTTGTGAACCATTCCATTGTAGATTTGGCTTTATGTTTTGGATCATTGTCCTGTTGGAAGATAAATCTCCGTCCCAGTCTCAGGTCTTGTGCAGACTCCAACAGGTTTTCTTCCAGAATGGTCCTGTATTTGGCTCCATCCATCTTCCCATCAATTTTAACCATCTTCCCTGTCCCTGCTGAAGAAAAGCAGGCCCAAACCATGATGCTGCCACCACCACGTTTGACAGTGGGGATGGTGTGTTCAGGGTGATGAGCTGTGTTGCTTTTACGCCAAACATATTGTTTTGCATTGTGGCCAAAAAGCTCGATTTTGGTTTCATCTGACCAGAGCACCTTCTTCCACATGTTTGGTGTGTCTCCCAGGTGGCGTGTGGCAAACTTTAAACGAGACTTTTTATGGATATCTTTGAGAAATGGCTTTCTTCTTGCCACTCTTCCATAAAGGCCAGATTTGTGCAGTGTACGACTGATTGTTGTCCTATGGACAGACTCTCCCACCTCAGCTGTAGATCTCTGCAATTCATCCAGAGTGATCATGGGCCTCTTGGCTGCATCTCTGATCAGTTTTCTCCTTGTTCGAGATGAAAGTTTGGAGGGACGGCCGGGTCTTGGTAGATTTGCAGTGGTCTGATACTCCTTCCATTTCAATATGATTGCTTGCACAGTGCTCCTTGAGATGTTTAAAGCTTGGGAAATCTTTTTGTATCCAAATCTGGCTTTAAACTTCTCCACAACAGTATCTCGGACCTGCCTGGTGTGTTCCTTGGTCTTCATGATGCTCTCTGCGCTTTAAACAGAAGCCTGAGACTATCACAGAGCAGGTGGATTCTTTTTATCATCATCAGTCATTTAGGACAACATTGGATCATTCAGAGATCCTCACTGAACTTCTGGAGTGAGTTTGCTGCACTGAAAGTAAAGGGGCCGAATAATATTGCACGCCCCACTTTTCAGTTTTTTATTTGTTAAAAAAGTTGAAATTATTCAATAAATTTCGTTCCACTTAACGATTGTGTCCCACTTGTTGTTGTTTCTTGACAAAAAATTTAAATTTTATATCTTTATGTTTGAAGCCTGAAATGTGGCGAAAGGTTGCAAGGTTCAAGGGGGCCGAATACTTTCGCAAGGCACTGTAGGGATTTGCACCTCTCTGCCACTCCATTTGATGCAGGTTGGTACATCTAACAGGACAAGAACTGACATCAGTCCTTTATTGGATTTTCACGAGTGCCGTTTGTGTTCTATGTAGAGCTCAAAATCCTGACTGAAAGTCCACAAAAGTCTATTGTTTTAGATGTAGTCACATTATCGCCCTTAGAGGGGGTGAGAAGCTCAGTAACTCAGAAGAAGCTTCGTGTTGAGAGGAGTCCACTGAGGCACCTGTTACAGATGCCCCCTGGATGCCTCTCTAGGGAGGTGTTCCAAGCATGTCCCACCGGGAGGAGGCCCCCAGGCAGACCCAGGACACACTGGAGAGACTGTCTCTGGGCTGGCCTGGGAGCACTTCAGAATACTCCCTGAAGAGCTGGAGGAAGAGACTGGGCAGAGGGAAGTCTGGGCATCTCTGCTTAGGCTGCTGCTCCCCCGACCTGGCCCTAGATACAGTGGAGGAAAACGTGATCAGATGAGATGTTTGAAGTGCTAAATGTAGAATTCCATCCATCCATCCATTCTCTACCGCTTATCCGGGGTCGGGTCGCGGGGCAGCAGCCTAAGGAGAGAAGCCCAGACTTCCCTCTCCCCAGCTACCTCCTCCAGCTCATCCGGAGGGATCCCCAGGCGTTCCCAGGCCAGTCGAGAGACATAGTCTCTCCAACGTGTCCTGGGTCTCCCCGGGGGTCTCCTACCGGAGGGACATGCCCTGAACACCTCACCAGGGAGGCGTCCAGGGGGCATCCTGACTAGATGCCCAAGCCACCCCATCTGGCTCCTCTCAACGCGGAGGAGCAGCGACTCTACTCCGAGCTCCTCCCGGATGGCAGAGCTTCTCACCCTATCTCTAAGGGAGAGCCCAGCCATCCTACGGAGGAAGCTCATTTCAGCCGCTTGTACCCGTGATCTTGTTCTTTCGGTCATTACCCAAAGCTCATGACCATAGGTGAGGGTAGGAACGAAGATCGACCGGTAAATCGATGGCCTCGGATTTGGAGGTGCTGATTCTCATCCCAGCCGCTTCACAGGCGGCGGCGAACCGATCCAGTGATAGTTGGAGGTCACGGGCCGATGAAGCCAACAGGACCACATCATCCGCAAAAAGCAGAGACGCAATCCTGAGGTCACCAAACCGGATCCCCTCAACACCATGACTGCACCTAGAAATTCTGTCCATAAAAATTATGAACAGAATCGGTGACAAAGGGCAGCCCTGGCGGAGGCCAACCCTCACTGGAAATGTAGAATTTCTTCTGATTTCTTCTCTACCCATCCTCCTCTTTCTCCTCCCCCTTCACCTCTCTCTCTACCCAGCCCCCCCATCAGCAGGAGGGTCCCCCCACATGAGCCTGGTCCTGCTCAAGGTTTGTTCCTGTTAAGGGAAGTTTTTCCTTGCCACTGTTGCTTGTCTGGGGTCAGGCCCTGGGATTCTTGAGAGGGTCTAGAAAAAATTTTGATTGTAAAAGACGCTATATAAATAAAGATTGATTGCTTGCTTGATTGATTGATTGATTGATTAAGTAGCAATGACAGCATTTGAATGTGATAATAGTTACGCATGGTTATATTATGAATTCTACTTCAAAAAAAAGTTTTGCCATTTTTATATTCAATAATATATATTAAAATCATGAGGGCCTTTATATATTTTTTTTATGTCAAACAGGACACGTTATTGTGTAAAGTAAGTGTTTTTCCTCCAATAACAAGTGTAGTAAAACTTTCCAAACACTCTCCCTGATTGAAATCAGGTCCAATCCATTTAATTTAACACAGACGGACATCTGCATACTTACATTCATCTTCAGTTTTTACTTTTTTAATAGCTTATTCTGAATTACTGAGTGTAGCTGTAGCTGAGTGTCAAGAAAAGAAAACATTTCTTTTGCATTTTGATAAAATAAAGGCTTCACCACAAGAAATAGTAGACAAAATAAAATTCTTTTTGTAGCTAGTGTATTTTGCAGAGACTGCCACGATGCATAGTTTTGGCCTTTGACCTTCGCTGTGGAGCCTGTAGCAGGCAGGGGAGGGTGGCCTCCTGGCCTGAAACCATACCTAGTTGGACTTGCTGCCATCTTGGTAAGAGACTTGCATGTTGTGTGCTGCTAACGAGGGGTGGACAAAGGGGAGGCTGACACAGTTCATAAAACCCTGATGGTTTACTGCAAGGCTTGACGATTGTCCAGGACCCAACCAAGCGTGACATAGCCAACAGGATCCAGCTCGGAGACTCTCAGCCAATCACATTGCATGAAATGATGTGCCTTATGTTCCATATGCTGAAGCCTGTGCTTACATTTCTGTATTTCCTGGTCACATAAAATGCCTTCCTGCATCTTTTTTTTCTAGTTTTCAATTGGACTTGGTTCTGTGTCATTATTGGAATCATGGGATAGTACCTGGAGAACGAACACAGTCCACCTTGAGTTCAAATCCTGGGAATGATACCATGTCCATGGGGTCCATCTTAGTGGACAGTGGGTCATTGTTGGAACCTATTGGTGGGCCGTCCCCACGAAAAATATTTCTGAACTTTTAAGGACTCAGTGGCTACAGCAGATTAGGAGGGACGGCCTCTTCCTGATAAAAGCACCAGTTGATGATTTGCGTCCATCAGCGTTGTGAATTGAGCTGGATTAATTTATTTATAAAGGTGCTACAGATCGGTTTAGGACCTAATGACATTTGGCATTAGCTGGAGAATGATGTGAGGCTCTAAGAGAGGCGACAAACACTGATCCGTCTTCCTCCACCCTTCTTGGATTTTCATGGGGAATTTCAGAAGAAGGAAAGAAAATGGATGTATATTTATATTTATTCTCTTTTGTCATGTCACTAACCCCCATTTCCATTTCCATTTTCTTTCCCTGGTTACATCTTCACCTGCTATTTCCCCCCTGCCTCTCCCTGCTTCCTCTGCTCTGGCACTGCAGTGCTGTTTTTGAATGCACACACACACACACACACACACACACACACACACACACACGCATGCACACACACACAGAGGGAGAGAGAGGGAGAGACAGAGAGAGAGGAGAGAGAGGGAGAGGGAGGCATAGCTTGGAGGACAGACTGCAGGAGTATGCACCAACCATGGCTGAGCTGCTTGAGAACATCAAGAAGAGGAGCTAATCAGTGGCTGTGGGTTGCTTCTTGCTTCTTCCTTTTTTTTTTGAGAACAAGGATGATTATATTCTCCAGGCTCCCCTCTATCGCCTGTGCATCCCTTTCATTCTACCTATTTAACTTTTCCTGCTGCGGTCCGTAGCATTGTTATCCAGGACAAGACACTGGACTACTGAACGGTGGATGGTCAGTTGATTTTCTGGCGATGCTACACTACACTTGGAATCTAACTGACATTTGGAGACAGATGATATCATATAACCTGCAAGGAATCTTGGATCTGTTCCTCACTAGTGCTGCCCTTGGCTTATTTCCTCTATTTCAGTGTGGTTTTTTTCCCCGTACTTGAGACTGGCTAGCAGGCACTGCACCACCACTACCGCAAGACCCATGAATCAGAAGGGCATAAGGACCCAGAGGCCACCAAGGAAGGATTTGAGTGCTTCCATTGCTACGGCTGCTGCTGAAGTGCTTTTTTTTCTGAATTGACTGACTGGTGGGAGTTGTGGTGGGTGGTGAGAATACAGATACCAATCTACCAGTTCTGTGCGTGTGGCTCTTCCATCAAGTCCATCTTGTGGGCAAACGGAGGAAAAGGGCTCATCCGAGCAGTGGGCTCCTTATGGTAGCTATTTTTATCACCCTTAGCTGAGGAACTGGAAGAGCAGCTAGAGAAGATGCTTATGGCCCGAGGTACGGCTCGAGATGAAGCTCAAAAGCTACACAGGAAGTGGCTGAAGCACCAGGCCTTTATGGTGGAGCTGGCCTGCAATAAAGAATGGCTAGCCAAAATAGAATTGGTGAGTAGAGGTGAAGGGGGGAGTGGGACGGGAGGTCAGATAGGAAGAGCATATGAGTCAGGGTTAGGATGTCAAAGTCAGCACATCGTACAACCAGAGTGAAGGTGATCGGACAAAGTGCAAATAAGTAAAAATCAGTAGCTGTCATCAATTAGCTTTGGGACATCCTGAATCGTATTCTCAAGGTTATACCTCTGGAGTAGCAACGTAGGTTTCGGATTCCATGGTGGCATAAAGCCTCGGCGTCGCAGGGTTGTGTGAACTTGAAGATCAAATATTTTAAAGAGGACATAAAATCCTCTAAAGAAGAAAAAGATAAACATACAATTTTACTATTTTAGCTGAAAGCTGGTTCTCATTCAAATGTACTCCTTCAAGCTCAGACTGGTCCTTAAAAAGCAAATAACTCAATGACACTTGATATTTTTGAAGAAATGTAAGAAATGGTCCTTCGTGTGATGTCCCTTTAACATGACCACAGCGTCTGTGTGGAAACATGTGCCAGCCACTCTTCCGTGTATTAATATCGCGTTCTGCTGCATCCCGCTGATGACTCTTTCAGCTCTAGCATGAGGGTGTACTGATCAAAACGGTCCGATGGATCGAGACCACAGGAACCCTATGTGAGGAGTGGTTCACATTCAATCCAGGCGGGGGCCTTGTGGGCAGAAAAAAGTGCTCATTTGTACAGAATGGATATTTTTAATGTGAGTGATAACATTTGAATAAAATCATATTTGCCATTTTATGGAGGAAATATTACACAGATCTGAACAGTGTTCATTTAAACCACATATCTTTGGTCTGAGTGCTGAACTTCCATCATAGCAAGGGTGCAATTCCTAATAATAATAATAATAATAATAATAATAATAATAATAATAATAGCTATGAAATAAACTGTGAAATAGTAAAACACCATCAGGTATTTTGCATCATTTATTAAATAAAGACCCATTTAAAGATATTCTTAAAATCTGGGTCTTGAGTGTGTTGAAGGTGGTGCAGACATGACTGTGTGTGGACCATGAGCTGGTGGGGGCAGATCTGGCCCCCCAGGTTCAGTGCTTGGTTCTGGAAGGTGGAGAGACAGTTGATTTCGGAGGAGAGATGGTTGTGGAAGGAAAACATGCCAGTAGAGAAGGTCTATGAGCTAAGAGGTGGCTAGGTTATGGAGGGCACTGTAGACTAGGTGAAGGACCTTGGACTGGTCTTGTGGTAAGGGGAGCCAGTGGAGGGTTGGGGTATCGTGGAACGTACTCAGGAGAGCTGGTGAGGGCGACAGCAGTGTGCTGGAGATCTGGATATTGAATTGTGGGCTGTATGGATGAAACGTTGTAGTCGTGGATTCTGGATGTGAATTAATGATTCCGCCAAGGAAAGTGATTTGTGGAGCTGGCCAGTGTTGTGGGGCAAGAACCGCAGTTCTTATGACATGGTTGATACGCATAGAACTCCTTTATAACAATATTATTTGAGTTACATTCTCTCGTAAAATGAAATGAATTGGCCTTTCTGATTGTTCATGTGACATTCAGCCATTGGCCACATTTCCAGTGAGGTAGAAACGTCACCTGAGCCGGCAGTGATGGTGGTTCAGCAGATGATCCTTTATATCCTGTTTCTCTACATATATACCATTTGTGATTGGTCTTGTGCATTTGAAAAGTGATGAATAAGCAGCACATTATTTTTAAAATATCACAGTTTTTGTGATATTTTAGGACATAACTAGTTTGTCCCAGGTAGCTGGACACCAGAGCTGCGTGGATCTCTGTGTGGTCCAGACCCAGAGTGAGGGATGGTGTCGCGGCTGTGTGCAGGGGGGTGATGGGCCGATGCTGGAAGCCTCCGTTTCTAAGACGTATTCAAAGATACAGCAGGCGAGTCTGGTGAGGGTCATAGCCCCGCAGAGTAGCCCAGGCTCCCAGGTACTTTTGGGACACAAGTCTTGGTTTTTGACGTTCCTTAAGATTCTCCAAAGGCAGTGATAACCCGTGAGCTAGGACTGCACGTCCTAAACTAGGACTGCACGTCCTAAACCTAAAACAGGCTTTAGTCCTTTAAAGTCCATGGAGCTTCTCATTCCTGCAGGTCACATCAATCTGTTCCATCAAACTAGTCAGAACGTCTTCCACTTGCTTTTTACCACTCCAGTTGAAACTTTGCTCAACCTTAAAGCGCCAACTAAGAATCGGATTTCTGTGTGTGTTTAACCTGTGATAATAACCTTTCTTACATACGTTTTTAAAAATGAGAAGACACTTTCTACTGATAATAATGCTGAGTTATGGCTCCTGTCTATGCCATCCTGTTCCTCCTGAGTGTACTGAGAAGATCCAGTCTGTGCTGATTGTATTGTCGTTTTGGAGCCCACACAATTTTCTCTCCCATCCATCCATGCAGAAGCGTATGGGTCCCATTTCCTCCTCAGGTCCAGAATCAGGACGACTCTCAGCACTGGTGTTGAGCCTGGTGATGGTCATGTCATGGAATGAGGTCTGCAAACCTCCCTGTGGGCACGCAGTGCTGAGAGTGGTGGAGGAGGAGATGGAGTCCAGGTTCTAGTTCTGTAGGTGCACTGTCAGGAACTCTCTGGAGCTCCAGGTGATTTAGCACAGTGTGGGCTGCGGTTCTGATGGCATCATTTTACCTCTTTGTACTGTATTAGGACTGGTGCGGATCAAAGGAAGGGAGAAAGCTGAACTTTATGTTGGCTAAAACCACTTCACGATTATTGGACTGAGTGCAACTGGTGCGCTCTTGCTGGCCTTTTTGGGACTGGGATGATAGCAGCTGCCCACAAACAGTGTGGTACAGCGGCATATGCTAGGGAGATACCGACGAGCTTTCCAAAGACCACAGGTAGCATACCTGAAGTACCTTGCTGAAGCCTCTCCAGGGTAGCAACCCTACGAGGACTAACAGATCCCAAAGCCCACTGGGTCCTGGCTGGTTCTGGAGTTGGGGGGTTTGTAGAAGGGAATTGGCAGGTGGCCTATTTACCTCCAGCAGGCGTGATGGAGTTGGTCTTTTTTCCTTTGTAATTTTTTATATTCTGCATCCCTCCCCACATCGTCTATCGAGTGTTTGAGGTTGGTGTGCTCTCTTTGCCTCGTGGGCGTCTTTGTAAGTATTAGCCAAGCATGCTTGCGGAGGACAATCACAAATGATCTGCAGGTGTTTCCAGCAGGTGTTTGCATCCATTTTACTCACAATGAATGTGATATGAGGAAGACGCTGAAGATTGGCACTTTGAACGGTCCCCTCCATAGCCTGGCTTAGCCTGGACACTTCTGCCCGTCCTCTTGCTCTGTTGTTGGGTTGAGCAGATGGTGGTGACTCCAGTGCTCCTGTGATCCTCATCAGGACATCAAAGACTGTTGACAATGTCTAAATGTTCGAGGTCATTTCATATTTTTATTCTAACACATTGCAGAAGGTCAGAATGCTTGAAAAGAAAAACTCTGGTTGACAAGCCCGAAGGCCCCATCAAGAGAAACATTTTGAAGATGAAGGAATGGATGAATGGTTTAGATGCTTTTTAACTGCTCCAATTCTCAATTTCCAGGAGGGTCAAGAGCTGATCCAGGAAAAGCCAGAGCTGCGTTCAGTGGTTCAACAGAAGCTGGAGGAGATTAGAGAGTGCTGGTCTGAGTTGGAGAACACAACTAAAGCCAAAGCTCGTCAGCTCTTTGACAATAAACCTGAGTCAGAAGTGAAAAGCTATTTGGACCTGGACAACCAGCTGTCAAACCTGCAACAGCAGCCCCCCCAACTAGAACAGACACACTATCTGCCTACCTTCAGTGAGCAGCTACACAAAACCAAGGCAAGTCTCGAGGCTTCAGTGTCGCCTGTGCAAAGGTGTCTGAACAGATGAATGATATAGACATGGAAGTGGTTTGGTTTCGGAGATGAGGACCAACTCCTCACCACTCCATTCTATTATCATCATCATCATCAATCTCTGGATTTGTGCTAAGCTTTTCAGAATAAACCTACACTGAAGTACCTACAGATGCTGTGTGATGACACTCTGACCTTTCCTTTATTTTTCATGTGTTTTTGTTTTGATGTGTAAAGAATAGGGATGTAATGAGGTACCTTCATGATAAGAGAACACATGACTTGATTTTTTTACGCACACAACAACAAAGTCGGAACGGGCATATTTCATTTTCTTTTATCTTAAACATTTTTATCGCTCATTTACTAAATAACTGAACCACACCTAGACTGGAATTTACATGTTTTCCTTTATTTGTTAAAGTAAAACTGAAAATGTCTCTTTTTGCCTCTGAAAAAGTATATTGCAAAGTATAAGTATATTTTTAAATCAAATAATAGAATAAATCAAAAAAATCTTGGAATGAACATGTTGGGGGAACTGTTGAGGGAACTGGACAGTAACTGATCCCTGCAGTCCCGGACAAAAACTACAAGTATTTTGCTTTATCTTTTCTGAATCAAACGACAGATTTTGCCGTCTAACTGAAGCGTCGCTATTCACTTTTAACGTCCCTGATTTAAACTTCATATTTGAATCCTGATTGAACTGCATCACAGAGAACCATTACAGCCTCCACATAGTAAAGAATCATTTGGATTTGAAGCAAAAGTTAACAATATTTTACTCTTGACACACGATGCAATGAATTTAAAAATTGCAGTTTCAATAATGAAAATTCCTTCAGTGTCTTTGACTCCACATAATATTTCTTTAGTACTAGAGTAGTCCACTTTGCTTTTGTGCCAATTTTTAACAGAATACATACTTTAGCTTTTTGTTTCTGAAGTGTAGTTTGTCGATATTATGTCAGATAAGTGCTCAAAGGCTGAGTTAAAACAGCCGTATGTGAGTTTGAAACCATAAGTGTAGAGAGTACCTCTTTTTATTCAGATCAGGTTAGCCAACTTTACATGAATCTTACCTGTCCAAGGGAAAATCAGCACTTCTGTGTTGGTCTTCAAGTTCTCAGCTTCCAGCCATCTTTCAAAAGCATCTCCTAGAGATCCTCGTTTCCTTCCGACCTTGTCACGACGAGGACATTTGGGGCTCGTGACGTCAGACAGCCTGGAAGCCTCAACACTGAGTTGGCGATGGTTCAATCGGTGCGGGGCGGAACTACAGACACCAGAACCTCACATTGTTAATTCCAGCATTATTTCCAGGCTGACTCTTCCAGGAGTGAGAACATGAGAAGATCACTGTTGTCAGTGATACAAGCATTTGCAAATATCATGACTTTCATACATGGCGTCCCTTTAAAATAACAATAATTTAAAATTGAATTGAATTGAATCTTGGAGAAGTGAAACTTATGCCACTTTTTGTGCAGTCCTTATGAACGTGATAATTCTCCTCTCCTCTGGTGCAGGTAACAGAATCTCAAACAGGGGACTTTTACAAGGATGTTGGACCACTCGAAAGTTTCCAAGGTGTCTGTTTACCTGAGTCGAGGCTGACAGCAGGTGACACCGAGGGCAATGAACCATCAGGTAGGGTGGAGACTCGCATCGTCCGCCTCATTGAGCCCCTTAAGGAGAGACGACGCATCTTACTGGCCTCCAAGGAAATGCATCAAGTCGCCCAAGACCTGGAGGATGAGCTAGTGAGTTTCTCAGTCTTTTGTATACGATTAACTTGAATTTCTGCTGTTTAAAACAACTATTTCATTATATGTTTGACATTATAGTTCTAAATATTTGTGGATTATCTCTGTATGAGAATGTCGTTTCTATTTTTTTTTACATAGCTGTGGATCCAGGAACGGCTTCCTTTTGCAACCAGTAAGGATTATGGAAAGAATTTCCACAGTGTGCAGCAACATGCAAAAAATAACCTGGTAGGTGTCAGAGGTCCAGTGGTTAAATAGTAAATAGAGTGTCGGGTAATTACATCTCTTAAGACCTTCATAGATGCACTTTAGTGAAAATGTTCAAACACTGACAGAAATATCGACCCGAGCGTAAGCCGCAACATCATATTTTTACACAATATGTAATACATATGAATGTTGCTCAAATTGCACAGAAGTCAATTAAGGCATTTTATAGCTTAAGGAAATGTTGATGCACTTATCTGTCTTTACTTCGCTGTAATAAACCCAGCTCAGTCTGGACGCTGAACTCTGCTTGATCCATTAGAAACTGCAGAGGGAACTGTCAAGCCGGCGAGCTCGTATTGCAGAGGTTCTTGACCGTGCTGGAATTATTGCATCCTTGAGGACTCCAGAGGTGGACTTTGTGCGTGAAGGGGCAGAACACGTTCACCAGCTGTGGGAAGTTTTACAGATAGAGACAGAACGAAGGTCTGTGATGCTGAATGCGGCACTGCAAGCTCAGCAATACTACAGTGAGGCAGCTAAAATTGAGAGTTGGCTCGCAGATCAGAAGCTCCAACTAGCTAATGAAGAAAAAGGCCTGGTATGAGAAAAGATACGAGTATGTGTTCATAAACATGGCACACAAGCTGACCTTGTTTGTTTGATTCCCCAGGACGAGGAAAGCACCCTGCAGCTGCTGAAGGACCACCAGTCAATGGAGGAATCTGTGGAAACATATGCAGAGAAAGTAGGCTCGCTGTCCCAGCAATGCCAGCATCTGCTGGAAATTGCACATCCAGAAAGGTTTGACATGTCTTACGTGTTCCCTCAATGTTTGCACCCTTTCCCTACCTTCTGGCCAAACGGTAACAAATATTTTCTGTCCATTTATAAAAGTGAGAAGATCATGAAGCAGCAGTCCCACATAGACCGCTTATATTTGTCTGTGAAGGACATGGTGGAACACAGGAAGACCAAGCTTGAGCAACAGTACTGGCTCTACCAGCTCAACAAGGATGTGGAGGAGTTAGAGAAATGGATTACAGAGCGTGAAGTTGTTGCCAGTTCCACAGAGCTCGGCCACGATCTCGAGGATGTCTCGGTTAGTCTTCTAACGTTTGGGCGTCAGTTTAAGCATTGGTCCAAACACAACAGAACACCAATAATTCATTTCTCCACAACAAACAATGTCTTACTGTCATAGGCAGGATAATGTGTGTTTGTGTGTGTGTGTGTGTGTGGGGGGGGGGGTCCAGACACTCCCTAATCCATGGAAAGTCCTATGATTGTACACGCCCAATACCATTGTGTGCACTTTTAATTCAATAATAATCAAAAATCTTTTAGAAGGATTATCAAGAATAATATCAAAATATCAAGAATCTCTGTGGTCCTGATGTTTTCTGGAAGGCTGTTCCACAGATGTGGACGCTCCACGTTTTTGTCCTAGCTTCAGGAACACCTAAAAGGCCAATGTCAGAGGATCTCACCATCCGGGAGGGTTGAGAGAATGTAAGCAGCTCGGAAAGATAAGATAATAAAACAGTTGAAACCTAATAAAAGAACCTTAAAATTGATCCTGACATGGATCCTAGGCTCTTTACAGCCACTTCATGGTTTCAGTTCCTATCAAATGCTCCTACAGATGCTCGAGTCGCCTGAGCTGAGTCAGCACACAAGCTACTCCTCTCGACCCCATGATAGCACACCAGCAAGCCACGACCTTTTCTCTGTTAGCATTCCAGCTTTTTGGTGATCGCTATGGATAGCCCACCAGCCTAGCCTCATGAACAATGAGCCATTTTACTTCAGTGACTGACTAAGGTGCAGTGGCGGAGGAAGACGAGAATGTGGCCTGAGCAGTTCTGAAGACTGGGAATGAATGAATGGTGAGAGTAGCTCTGAGCTCTCCCATTTTCTGAGGAAGATATGCTGGACATATGCTAACATCAGGGGGAAGATGACATCTTTGCAATCCCAGCACCTGGAGCTGCCTGAGTCTACGAAAGGGGGTGGAAGGCAGGGTTAGAAGTCCGGCTCACTCGATCCATTTGGCCTTGATTGACATGTGTAAACATGCATCAGTGTAGCAAGAGCTCCACTTGAGAGAGATGGAAGCTGTCCTAAATGAACATCTCTGTTGAGGTAGCATGAGCCAGCTACCTGCAACCTCCTACAAGCCCAGTTAGCAGTTCCTGTCAGCACTGACAAAGAAAGGGCCCTTGGCATCCTCATATCCTACCAGGCAGACTAGTTTACTCTGTCGGTTGTTGAGCAATATTCCGACGCGTGGGAGAAAATGGCAGCAATTGCTGATTTGTCCCATTGTATTCAGTGCATCTCGTTCCAGGCCATGGGCAAGGTGACTGCAACCCTCAACGTTCAGGAGCAAGTGACTTGGCCAAACCTGACTAACTTGACTGATAGGGAGTGGGATGATATACTAGATATGCCAGTCATATTGGAGGCATCTGTTCTACATTGGTCATGATCCAACAGAAATGTGAGGCAAAACAGCAAAGTCCTGGCACATTGTCTCCTCAACAAAGCACCAATGCCTTCTACTGCAGTGCAACGCAAATAATTTGCTCAAACTACTTCCCCACATCCCCTACATCATCACATTTCAGGATTCCAAAGCAGAGCGTGGAATCCGGAGCCCGCCCTAAGCGCCATCCTTTCACAGTCTGGTGTTGGACCTCCACCAAACGCCACACTATATAAGCAGGATGAGCACCATGAGCCATGTGAGAGGTGGTTGTTCAGAAGGAGGGGATAGAGAGCTGGTGGACACAGGTTATACCTGGGAAATGTGGCAGGTATGGTGGATTCATGGTCTCAGCCAGGGTCAAATGGATGGCAAAGGGATTGATAATCTTTTCAATGGGGAAAAGACCGATGAAGTGGGGAGAGACTTTACGGGACGCTTGGTGACCAACGGGATGTTACGGATGGACAGCCAAACCAACTGACTGGGTTGGTAAGATAGAGCTCGTTGCCGGTGGCAGTAGGCTGAGTGCCAGCTGGAGTTCTGGGTGCACGCCAGGACTTTGCAGTTCTCCAAGCCTCCCTGCATGGGCGGAACTGCAATCACTAAGGTCGTGGGAGGAGAAAAGGGGAGGCTGGTAGCCCAGTGATGCCTCGAAGGGGGACAACCTAGTTGCAGAACAGGTGAATATGTTATGGGTGTATTCCACTGAGGGAAGATGATGACACCATGAAGATGGATTGGTAGTGGCAACGCAGCGAAGGGCGGACTCCAGGCCCTGAATAGCCCTTTCGACCTGGCCGTTGGACTTGTGATAAAAGGAAGACAAGCTGATGAGGCTCCTAGGGCCTTAGCTGAAGTTTTCCAAACTTTTGAAGTAAATTGTTGGCCCCTGTCAGAGACTATGTTAGAGGCGATGTCATGGAGTCTGAAGATGTGGTCGACCAGAAGGTTGGCAGTCTCAAGAGCAGTGGGAAGTTTGGGCAGAACAAGGAAGAGAAATGGTCCACTACTGTCAGAATGACAGTGTTCCCCTTGGATGTAGGAAAGCCCATTACGAAGTCCAGAGCAATGTGGAACTCCTTCTGGATCGGCCACTCCACCACGGCTCTGATCTTCTCCTGCTCTGCCTTCAACCTACCACAGAGTTTAGGAAAAGGACAGAGTTAGCATGGAAATCACACTTTTCTGGCTTCACAACTTGTTCTCCAGTAATCTCGCCAAGACCTGTCGCACAAGGCCCACATGCGCCGATAAAATCTGGATGTTAATGTACACAAACATGAAGCGGTTCAGGAAGTCTCGTAGGACATCGTTAACTAAAGCCTGAAACACTGCTGGGGCATTGGTGAGTCCAAAAGTCATAACCTGATACTCATCGTGTGGTATTGAATGCTGTCTTTTATTCGTTACCCTTACGGACCCTAACCAAGTAGTAGACGTTCCGGAGATCCAGTTTGGTAAAGATCTGGGCTCCCTGGAGAGGATCCAACACAGAAGATATTAATAGTAACGGATATTTGTTTGCCCGTTATGCTGTTCAGACCTCTACTCGATACATGGACAAAGAGTTTTGTCCTTTTCAACAAAAAAACCCAAGGTGAGGAGAACGGTCGGATAATCCCTGCAATGAGGGACTCCACGATGGACTTCTCCATTGCCTCCCTCTCACGGCATGATAAGATAAATAGCTGACTTGGGGGAAGAGAAGGCAGTGGCAGGAAAGGGAGACGGTAAAGGCTCCAGCCTGCCTGTGCTGCCAACTCCTCATCCAGTAAACTGTCTTGGGCTCCAGAATTGTCCAAGACTTGAAGAGGGAGAATCAGACTTCTGACACATAATGATGTGGACATAAGTTGTTCCAAGGGCAGGGGTCTTTCCAAAGATGAACCCTGGGCCGCCAGTACCCCCACCGCTACTGACAAGCCAATTCTTTTGGTCGCACCGGACACCCAGAAATGAAGTGATCAGATTGGCCAAAGTATAAACAATCACCAGCCCGGATCCTGTTATGTTCTTTTGCCGTTAGTCTGGCACGTCCCAGCTGCATTGGCTGTTCAGCAGTGGATGGAGTATTTGAAGGCACAATGTGACTAACCTGGTCCAGGCTAGATGGAGCTTAAAAGGATGAGGCAGTAGTTGGACAAGCAGAAAATGCTTGGTCCTGGACTACTACAAATTAGACTACTTTTGGTCGAAGAAGGAGAGGAGGAATGTGTGTCCTTAGGAAGAGAGAGAAGAGGAATGCCAAGAGAGACTGAGAGTAGGGAATTTGAATGTTGGAACTAAGAAAATTGGGCTTAAAAAACATCTCCCTGGTTTCTGATAGAATATCTTTTCTGTCAGGCAGCAGATGAGAACCCAAGAGCGACAGCAGAGTTTGACTGAACACAGCTTTATTATCAGGAACCGAAGGCAGACAGGATATTCCAGGGAACATGCAAAACAGAGTCGTCAGAAACAGGCAGGGTCGAAACCAGGAAAACAGGCAGGCAGGAAAACACTGGAGAGTCATGTGGAACACAGAGGACAATCTGGCAGGGGGCAGTGTAGCGCAGGGAACTATAGGGGCTCTTGATTACTGATTTGCCCCAGGTGCGCAGAGTGAGCGAGGACACACTGGTGGAATTGACACTTTTCCAGCTGATATTATGACACAACCAATAGCAGGTTTTATCTTAGTTTGGATTGGTAACTAACCAGTCTAGCATTTATCTAGCATTTTTTAAATTGAAGCAAGCACAACAATTACCCCCAAGAAATAAGTCATCTTAGCCAAGTTATTGTACTCCAGTGTAGAACTCACCATAGGTGTTGATGAAGCTCTCACGTTTAGATTAGCATGCTTATTCCTGCCGTTGGCTTGTTGTTAGCATAACATTACCTATGTAAAAACCTTTGTTTGCATTCATTTAAAATTCCTTGATGAATAATTGAGTAAATGCATTAAATTCACAAGGTTTTATTGGAATTACACTTTTGGTTTGGAAAAGGAATAAGATTCTTTTTTGTTTTTTCAGCAGATGCCTCATGAGTGTCAGTAATAATAACTTGCAATAATCACTTACATATTCAGTGAAGTATCTGTCTGTCTCTGACCACAGCTACTCCTTAAAGTATTCTTCACGTGAAGCCCCATACATCTGACAAAGGACCAACGTGTGTTGCGCCTCCAACGTCCATGACCAGATGTCATATGTTCTTGTAAACACGACAGTGTGATATAGAGTCCTTTCTACACACTGAGAAATAAACCTTAGATCTAATCAATTGTGTTCATAATGATAAAACACTTTAATAAAGCACAACAACTTTGATAGATTTCCTCATGGTTTATTTCATATAGACAAAGTGAAGTGGTGTAGAACTGAACGTGGGAATGAAGAATCAGGTCGATAGACAGACAGCTATTAGGCAGAATGACAGACTGACTGACTGAAACACATAAGCGGATGCATAGAGACACTTACGAAGCAGTATCAGTTGTGGGGCGGCTGGGAAGGTCAGTCACAGTGGAAGACAGCGGCAGAATGGTGTAGAATTTATGGAGGACAGTGTGTTTATAGTTACATTACTTACAGGCATTAAATAATACTGCACAACACTTATGAAAGCAGGGAAATTCAGTCCTTCTACTCTCTCATTAAAGGAGGGCCACTGGAAGCTGAAGTCTCTGTCTTTGATCTGGGAGATGATCAACTGTGATTCTTTGTTCTTTGCCTTTGTCCTTGAATGCTTCTCAATTCCTGATCTACGTTCTTCAATGGATAGTTCTAAGGCCTCGAAGACATTAACAAAAGATAGTGACTCAAAATGGCCATAGATGCCCCTTGGCACTAAAAGGAAGGGTCGCTGGAAGGTGCTGGAGTCCGCTTGATTTGGTCATTCTTCTGACAGAAAGTTGTTTTCATGAGGTTCAGCCCTTGTGCCCTCTCAACACTGTTTGAACCTTTCTGCTTGGAGATGTTCTTATAGAGAACCTCCAATGATGACAGCTCCTGGTGTCATATCTGTAAAACTACTGTGGTGCTGCTTCGTAATGTTGCCAAAGATGATGAGACAGTCACTGCATGTTGGGTTAGGGCCTGGCTTCCTTATTTCATCCACAAGGACTCCAGCACTGCTTGTCAGCAGCAGGTCTCTGGCTGACTGCGCTTCTTCTGGGTTTTTGTACCCTTTGGATATTTTTGTCTTCTGGCATACGTTGCTTGACGTACATGGTGATTGTGGTCATTGACCGAGATGAATTGCGGGACAGTAAAGTTATATTAAAAATGAGGCAACAGACTGTAGAGGAAAGACTGATCTATATTTAACATAATGTGATTTTTTTTATATTTAATGATTAAGTTAGACAGCAGGTATGTTTAAAAGACATTTATTAACAGAGGCAACAACACTCAACAGCGTACTTCAAAACAAGCATCTGTGTCAAAATGGGCTGCTGAGACATTGAGGCCAGGAACAAAGGTCGACCAAGATGTCCGATGGTGTGAGGTGCTAGGAACATTTGCTAGTTGAGATGTGTGTGTCTGTGTGTGTGATGATGGGCCAGGTTAGAGGAAGGATGGTTAGCTTAGCATGCAAGAGCCCCTAAGCCTTCGTATGGCAGCTTAGCTGATACCAACTTCACAGTGTGCCAGAACCAATGGAACCATAACCTGAGTACCAAATGGATCACAAGAACTCACTACAACACAAATACAAATCACTTTGACGCTCTTTTAGCTTAGTTTAACTTAGCGGTGTTCCCAGTCCTTGAGGGAGAGCTGATCATTTGCTGTCTGGTCCTGGTGGTGACAGTTAGAGGAAAATGCTCCTTTTCTTTTGAGGTGGCTTGTTTGCAGCTGGGTGCTAGCTTGCTGGGTGCTAGCTAGCTAGCTGGATGGCTGCTGTTTCTGAGAAGATTTGCCTGCAGTGTTTGATGGCTCATTGTCTTGCAGTATCTTGGTCATTGTCTGTGAATATTCTCAATCATCCAGGTCACAGTTATCCAAATAAGCTTTCTGAAGCGACTGGACTTGTTAGGGTTTTCCTTGAAGATGTTTCGCCGTCTCTCCAGAAGGTTCTTCAGTTCTAAAGTCGCTGAGGGCAGAGCTTGTGTTGTATGTAGGTGATAGGAAGTGCCTCATGCCTGGATGGCTTCCTTGACACCCCTCTCAAACCAGTGATCTTTTCTGGCCAGTACCCGTACTAAACTGTCCTCAAAGGAGTGCCCACTTTCATTTAGGTGTAGGTGTACTGCTGAGTTCTGACCTGAAGAGGTGGCACATCTGTGTCAGGCCATTTGTTTATGGAGGGGCTGTTTAGTTTCACAGATGTAAAGTTCCTTGCACTCTTCCTGGCACCGTACAGCATAGACTACATTATCTTCAGGTTTGGGTTAAAGATCAATCAGGATAGACAGAAAGGGGGAAACTAGAAAGCAAAGTAAAAACAGACACATATTTTCAAAAATATACTAATATGTAATGAGACCAGAAGTCAGATTAGAGCTTCACGTCCTCAAATACTGACCAGGAGAGGGGATATGGTTTTCCCTGGTTCTGTCCAGGGAAAGGAAGCAGCTTTGGGATCTGAAGGTCTTTCAGTGTCCTTGAGATTTTGTTTTGTGAGGATGAGTCTGTTGAATTCGTCCAGTATCATTTTTCTTATTCATTTCTTGTATAATTGATCAACCCAAATCAATGCATTCTTTGTGTCTTACAGGTTCTACAGGAGAGATTCACTAAGTTTGTCACAGAAACCAACAGCATCGGCCAGCAGCGCTTGGAGCAGGTGAACAAATTGGTGAACGAAATGATCAAATGTGACCACTCTGATGCAGCCACCATAGCAGAGTGGAAGGATGGACTGAATGATTCATGGGCCGACCTCCTGGAGCTGATGGAAACCCGAACGCAGATGCTGGCAGCATCACGCCAACTACACAAATTTTTTACCGACTGCAAAGAGGTGCAGTTAAAACCAATATCTTCCTCAATTCAGTAGTTGAGTTCGGTTTTGCCACACAGATATAACTTAAGCACAATAATCTGACTTCACGCTTGTGTGGTAGGTGCTAGCTCAAGTTGCAGAGAAGATGAAGCAGCTTCCAGAACTACGGTCCTGCCAGGCCAATATCACTAATGCAGCAACCCTGCAGAGAGTAATGCTCTCGTTTGAGCATGGCCTTCAGCTACTGGTGGCACAGGCAAGTAATCTTTCTGTCTGCCTGTCTGTCAGTCTGTCTGCCTGTCTGTCTGTCTATCCAGCTGTCTTGCCTTGTTGCAGGTCAGGCAGCTTCAAGAGAACTCTACTCAGCTGAGGACCATCTATGCTGGGGAGAAGGCGGAGGCCATTTTAGGCCAAGAGCAGGAGGTGATAGAGGCATGGAGGGAGCTATTAAGCGCCTGTGAGGCCAGTCATGTCCAGGTCACTTCAGTCACCGACAAGGTGCAGTTCTTCTCTGTTGTTCGGGAAAATCTGATGTGGATGGAAGGCATCATGGGACAGATAGGATGGGATGAGCCCAGGTGAGGCAGCTATCTGGAAGTTTTCTTTACAACCTGTTTATATTTCAGTTTACTGTATTTAGCTCATCGGTTAAACGTACCGGTACTCTAGCAGGGATGGGCAACCCAGTCCTACCAGGGCCATAATCCAGCCATGTTTTCCTCCCTATCACTTATTCAACAGATGTTACCTCTTCAAGTGTGAGCACTTGTCTACCTCAGACAACCTGGCTGGATCATGGACCTCTGAGGACTGGCTTGCCAGTCTCTGCTCTATGGCTACTCATTCCCTGGAGACAGAATTCCATCTCTGTTTGCCAAATGAAATCGGTGTTCCCTTCACATAATACGACTGTTCATTCACAAGTAGTTCTTAGTTACTAAATGATTAGCAAACATTATGAGATGCTTAAAACGGGCTTTGTGAACATATTTGCAAATCATGAATACAACGATATTGTTCTTTAAATAATCAAATTACTCTCAATGTCATTCATAAATCATTTATAAGTAAGAGTATTACACTGAAGTACTGTATTATGAATTGTATTTATATCAGCATTGAGTCGGAAATTAATACATTTTGTGGCACATCATTTGTTGATGTGCTATTAGTTATGTGTAAACTAGTAACTTAAAGACACAAAAAGGAGTTACTCTTAGTCTAGACTTAATTCTTGCTAAATGACAATAAGAGTCCACAAGAAGTCAACTATCTACACTGGCCACACAGAAGAAGTCACCCCAGTAGACATCACATCGGGTGTCCTTAAACTTTTAATACCAGTACGTGAAGACTTGCGAGTAACAAAATACCAAACATCTCACCTTAAACCTGAATGAGAGTCAGTCACTGATTCCTCACAAATGATGTCTAAGTGGATCAAAAATTTATGCAAAACCTGTCCTGAGGTAAAAGCTATATGCTGCACTGCCCGGTCACAACTGCTCCCAGTCAAACTTCTACATGCTCCAAACACCTCAGCATGAAAGCGCCACTTTGCCAAATTGTCTTTGTGTCAATGGCTGATTTCTACTCCTTACAAGCAAGGCTATCAAGTTGGACCAGAGGCAACTTTTGTGAAAACTGACCACAATATTTCCCACCCATACTGGACAATAGAACTACTCCACCAGGAGGTTCTGGGCATGTGGGAGCTGAAACTTGGACTGCCCAACCAGAAATCATCCTCCAGAGTGTGCTCAGTGATGTTGACTGGGATATTTTGAGGACTTTAGCAGCAGACATCGACGAACTAGCCGCCACTGTTTCTAGCATTACTATGCTTGTCTTGAGCCAGATGTGTCAAGGAGGAGACACCATTACGGACTAAGGAGACCCAGGCCATTTCGTAACTTACAGTACACCGGCACGGTCTTGTGAATTGCCGGAGTACATCCTTGGAAACCCAAGCAGCATTTGGTGACTTTTCAGGATGCCCATTTGTCCATGTTTCGATGACGTCAGACTGAAGTGTTTGCCTGCTGACAGGCAGTTGTGTCATCGCCGCCACAATATAAGACAATGTTCAGAGGGCATTCCAGTGGGTTTACATCAGGAAGAGCTCATGACCAGATGGGATCTTGTGTTGCCTTCTGTTCCAACAAGCTGACTGGCATCTTCTACTACATCTTCAGTGAGTGTCTGACCCAGCCAGTTCTCCCAAAAGCCTTGAACTAATCCCCCATAGTCCGCATACTTATGAACAGGGAGGCCTTGTGCCTGAATGACCTGTGGCACTCACAGGAGTGAAGGTGATTGAGAAACTCATTAAAGAACACATCATGGACTTCAAACCCCTTTTGATCGCCTCCAGTTCTCTTATAGATGCAACATGTCCACAGATGGCACAGATCATTCTCTGCACAACTGGACACCAGCAAGTACAGAATTTTGCCAACCATCCCATTTATTATATGCTGTTTGTGGTAACACAATGCAGGAGTGCACAATTAGAAATTAAAAAGATTTTTATTAGTCCTAACCAATCTTTGTGGGAGAGTGAGAGTAGCAGGTTCCAGAGCAGAAACAGCACAGTGGAGGGAAGGATCGTGCATGTGATTTCCCAGTATCCTGAACTGTGGGACCAAAGACTGCTCGGAGCTGCGTGCCTGGATCAGCAACTCCGTAACATGGTTGGCGACTGTGTCTTTGACACCATGACCATCAGCACTGCTGCCCCCCCATGATTGTGTGATCAGCCCTATGCTGTACAGTATTCACACTCAGAATTGAATCAGTACACACCTGCAAATCTATCATGAGTGGAGCTGGTTATGGGATTTAGAAGGCAGCAGCAGCCCCATGACCCTCTCGCCATCAACAAAACTGCAGCGGGAAGTGCCCATCCTTACAGACCCAGTCCAACAATGTCTTGCAAAACACTGCACTGGATTGGTTCTGCCAACACCAGGAGGTGCAAGACCAGAGCCACCAGGATTATTAGAAGTCCAGTTTACCACAGCAACTGCCGAATACAGTTGCTCAGAAAAACAGTTCAGGGGTATGACGGCCAAGACAGAGAGAGTCAGAAAGACTTTTTCCCAACAGAACATTACAATTTTGAACCAGGAATCTCCGTGACCATGCTAGATGCAACCAGGATGTTGTCTGCAAATGAGTCCCTGACTTTATATGTGATAACCTGACCTTCACATATGCTTTCCTGGATGGATTTATTGGATTCAAGTCAGCTTGCCTAACTCTGCAGGCCACCATCAGCCTGGTTCCTGTTCAGTCCACCTGTTTGCTGCCAACCTGGCTGTTATTTACCTTGTTAAAAACTGTTTCAATAAAGTCCATCTCCAACTCTGGTCTTCTTGCATTGCAATACAAACTTTTAAATTGTCAGTGTCTCTGTAGATTCAATTTTTTTTTTACTGTAGCGATAAACATTAATAGACATTAAGTTATTAAAAATATAATTGTTTTCTAGGCCATACAGATAAAACTGACAAAAGATACAACAAGGATGTGTACCAAGCATTTTTTGCCATAATCAGATCAAAATATCTGAAACTCCTCACACAAAGTGTTTTTGGTTTTATCCAAAGCTTTTTCTGTGTTGAGATCTTTCAAAATAAAAAAAATTTAAGTAATAAAAGTAACTAAAACCCCAGTAGTCAGTTAAAATGTAAAAGTGTTTGTTGGGACAGGTGTTGCTCCGGTCGGCTGTTTGCGCCCAGGGTATTTTTAGAGAATCCAGTGCTATTTTTACAGTGCGTTGTACACAATAATGTCAAGGATCTAATCTCAGCAACTGCATTACAACAGGGATTTGACAGCTCTTGAGATGATGATGAAACAACATCAAGAGCTAAAAGGCAAAATAGATGGCCGCAGCAAGACCATACAGCAGTGTGCAGATCTTGGCAAGATCTTGATAGCTGCAGGAGATTCGGCATCAGAGGAGGTTAGCAAAATCCTGTCATGAATTAATCCATGCTGTATCTTACACTTATTACAAATGCATACATTTAGACACATATGTTGTGCAGTATATAGGATCTGTAGTTTGGACAATTGACTAATCTATCCCAACAGATTAAAGAGAAGCTGGAAAGTCTCCAGGCCAAACAAAGAGATCTTCTTGAAAAGTGGGGAAAACATGAGGAAAAATTGCAGAAGAGTGAGTATTATCAGATGATCACTATTTTCTAGAATCAGCATGATTAAACTGGTGAAACAAAAAAAAAATACTGGTGAAATTACTGTCAAGTAATAACTTTCTACCAAAGTGTTCATTGATGTAATCAGAAGTGTGTTGAATGCCTGATGTCCACTCCAGAGAAGGAAAGATTCCACTTTTCCCAGGAGACAGTAAAGGCTGAAGTCTGGTTGAAGGCCAAGGAGCCACTGATCACTTCTGATGAGCAAGAGAGAGAAGCACAAAGCCAAAAAGATGAAGTCGAGCAACTCATCCTTCGTCATAAGGCCTTCCGCAAGGCTGCTGTAACCTGGAAAGAACGCTTCAGTTCGCTCCGAAAACTTTCCACAGTAAGTTTGACCACGGATGTCGTAGTTGTTAAGATTGTTTGGCTAAGTCACATTTTAGTTCTGTTATAGGGTTAGGGTTAGGGTTACCCTAGGGTTACCCCAACCCTAACCAGTGAAAGGTGCCTCCCTCTCCCTCTCTGCTGCATGCTATAAGTAGACTGTTTCAATTTTGTATGGTATTCACATTTGGGACCCTCTGGTATCCCTTGCTTCAAATTCACCCAGGATATGTTTTGAATTTTATAATTAATCCTGAAATGGATTAATTTATGAATACATCAAAAGTTGTAAAGTTCCTGCAGTGGCTGGCTGAGGGGCTCCTTTCGTGCAGGGTGTTGGCTGTTCCAACATCCACCTGCAGTGCTCCATGTGGTCCAACTTCTCATTTTATCCATCCTTAAATTCCGAATCAGACAAGATTTTGGTCATATTGAGGGTGGAAGATTTTGTAATGTGCTCTGTTGCTCCAACTCTTGTGTATGTAACGTGTGTGTGTGTGGGGGGGGGGAAATGGTGTGTGTCGGATGTGTGGTGTTATGTTTTGTTTGAACTGGACCTGAATGCAGACAGGAGTCAGCAAACTAGGTCTCAAAAGATGTTTAAAAATAGAAGCCTCAAACGCTGCGGGGAAAACTTACTCAGGAGGGGAAAAGATCTCCACAAAAGGAGGGAGGCATGGAGCCCTCAAGAGTAAATCTCAAATATATCTGATCTCAGAGCCCACGTTGACCACAAAGCTGACTAAACAATCAGATGTTGGTGAACAGGAGCTAGGTGCTTAATAGTCATTAGTAATTGGCAGCAGTGACAGCTGTGGGAAAGTGGCTCCATCAGACTCCTTGGAGAAAGAACAGAGCAGAAACAGGGAAAACTCCACAAAAGAACACCAAAACAAATACCCAGGACCCAACATGTGTTGGCTTCTGAGAAATGTAAATACCATACAAAGGTTGAACAAATCATTCTTGATAACTCACAGAATCATTTTACTTTGTGTGGTAATTTAAACGAGTCTATCTCTTTTCAGACTGAGAACAAACAAGGGGGAGAGACTACACCATCATTCTCCAGCCAGAGGATGCTCCCATTATCCTGTCTAACTCCCAGTGTTCCGTCAAGCAGTTCTTCCTCATTGTTCTTGAGGCATGTGGCACAAGCACAAATTGAGGCCAAGACCAATTTAGATCTAAGTACCACATCTGTAACCCAGAGACTGTGTTCATCTCCAGCGAGCTACAACTCACCAATAAATGATTCGGGCTATGCTGGACTGGGACAACACTGCAGTGGGAAGCTCGTTACCTCAACATACGTTGGAATGAACCACGAAGCCGCTGGAGGTGACAGTGATACTGCATTCTCGGTGATAACCTCCCATCGTGATGGTGTGAACACGTCATCGTATCTCACAATAAACCCTCCAACTAGTGGCAGTGTAGACAGCTCTGGAGACTTTGGCCTGACAGCTGGGTCTGTGGGTAGAATGCAACACCATCCGGGTGATGGAAGGTTAGAAAGTCCAGTTAACCTTGCTCAGCAATCAAGCGGCACAGGAGGAATTCCTACTTACCTGCATCAACCAAAGATGGGTAATTCTGGATATTTGGGTCAACCTCAACATATACGATGTTCTGGATATGTGGACCAACAATCCATTTTAGGGGACACTGTCAATTTAACACAACACCAGAATATGGTGGATTCTGGCTACCTAGGGCAAATTTATCCAAGTAGTGGGGGTACGTCTGCCACAGACTACCTACCCCGAAGTCATTTTGGCAGTGGTCTGATCAGCTCTGGTTACCTAACACAGAGTGGTGGCATACTGGAGCCTAAAATGGCATATACATGGCAGAATCTGAAATCTGACTTTACACAGCCTAAGATCAACAACCTGCACAAGGCTGTCAACCCTCTTCTACATGTTAGTACAATGCAAAGGGAACACTATGGAGAAACCCCACTGGCGAACATGATAGGGCCAGAAACAGGGCTAGAACTCCTTCATGGCCGTCTCCAGAGGGATCCTCGAGGCAGTCGTTCTGATCCTCAGATGGACCATCTCAGGCAAGAGAGAGAGTACAAACTGGGTAGACAGACCTCTAGTGAACAGGAGATCCAAGCCAGGCTGAATGAGCTTCCGATGATTGTGCGTCAAGAACGCTATCGGAGGCATTTGGAGCGACAGTCTTCAAGTGAAAAAGAGGGAAGCAGTAAGCAGAGATTGCAAAGGCAGGACTCAAGTGACCTTGAGGCATCTATCAAAACTGGCTCTGACAAACACACAAGGTATGTGAATAAAATTGATGCAACATTTACGAAATGTTGATTTATTAACTGCACAATGAGGGATTTCTTCTTAATACGCTATCATGGTTTGTTTTTGTATTTAATCGATTTAGGAGCATTTATTGGAACATGTTGACTATCCCTAACCAGACACAATGTTAATGCTACAAAAACAAAAAGTGCTAAATGAGTGATGTCTGTGTAATCATTGAATCCTCTGGAATTGTCTGTAGCCCTCAACACTGATACACTGATACAAATACGGTACAGTAGATTTTCTGCATTTTTTCCTTTAGTGATTCGTGTCATTTCTTGTTGCAGTGACAAGAGAACAACCATGGCAGAGATTGTAGAACAAGTCCAGGAGAGAGAAGCAGCACATGTGCGTAAGACTGGCACAATAAAGGAGCCCATTGTGCAATGTTACCGGTCTTTTGTCGTGAACTTTCCTTCTGTTTATTTAGTCAAGAGGAGAAATGTATCGACCTTCTAGCAGCCTCTCAGCACCCGTTACTCGTTTTGATGGGCGACCCCGTGCAAGAGACCGTCCAAAGCCAAGGAGGAGGCCCCGCCCAAAAGAGCCTGAGGAGGCACGGCGGTCACGCTCAGCTCCAGCTACTGGTGCCCCAACAACACCGCAGCCACCTTCACATACTGCCCAGAATGAAGGTTTCCTTTACCGCAAGAAAGTCACCACCTCTGACCTGGAAGGTCAACAGAGGAGCCCAAACAGGTACGATATCCCTGAAATCACAGATGAATGAATGATGTATACTTATTTAGAACACAAACACACACATGCACATGTATGGACATCTTTTTATATATAGTATATTAAAAAAGACAGATCCTACAGTGTGGTGTTTGTAACAATTTGGTTGTTGAGTGTGGATGAATTTGTTTAATTCATTATAAAATGTTCAGGTGTGAAAAAGCTTCTAAATTGACCTTAAAATATTTTGAGCATGAAATAACAGTACAAACCCTAACCCAATTTTAGTAACATTTACAAAGATCGTTGTTTTTTTATCTTATAAGACAAATTCCTATTCTATTGTCCTCACGATAATGCCCTTCGGCACGCAGTTATGGGAACCTCTGTCCATAACCATGAAACATTTCCCCCTTCCTTACTTCACTCATTGGCCCTCTACATCCACCAATTAAGGTTGTGGTGGATCTCTGCTCTGAAACAATGCAGAGCTGATTCGTTTCTATTCAAATCATTATGTGTGTACACCAGGGGTGGCGCTGTTAGCAATGTGGCACAGTGCAGTGCACAAAGGACAGGAAGTCATGTGCAAAGAGAAAATAAAACATTGGAATTTTTTCAAAATAAAAAATTCTGTGGTTTTTTTTGGCTGAACGTTTTCAGAGGGAAGTTCAGTTTGAAGATTTATGGCAGTGGTAGCTCAGTCCGTAGGGAACTGGGCTAAGAAGCAGAGGGTTCTTGGTTTCACACGAAACCTGGAAGGTGTTCTGGTAGTAGTAGTAGTCGTAGGGGAGGTGCCAGGACACCTTCAGAGCACTGCCGAGGTGCCCTTGAGCAAGGTACTGAACCCAGGAAAACTCACACATGATACCTTGCAATGAGGTGGGGACTCGTTCAGAGGTGGACCAGCTTCACACATGTGCAGCTGGGATAGGCTCCAGCAGTCTCCCCCTAACCCCAAAAGGGTCACGAATAAAATCAATAAAACTGCTCAATAATAAATAATCCGTCAATTAGACATTTGAGTGGAAATAAGGGAATTATGCATATTAAAGGCACACAAGATTGAACGAAAACCAATGTTTAGCCTTCTGCTAGTCTGGATGGAGGAATATTTGAAATAAAGTCTTTCATTGCTCGTCGTCTATGTCCTCACATACTGTGGTCAGTCTTCCAGGCAGTTGCTATCCTGCACATTGTGGTTGTCCACTCCCACAGCTTGTCCCTCAGCAGGACACGCTGGATGGTACTGAAAGCTCTCGGTAGCTAAAAAACAATACGATACTTACAGTGGTACCAACCTTCTCTAGATGAGACAGTGATGTGTGGAGAAAATAGCTGCTGTCAGCCAAATGGCAGAAGGTCACACAGCTGGTCAGCACAGCTTTGAGATGCCTGGTCTCTCACATCTCCAATGTCCTCAGCTGGGTCACCACCTGAGTGGTTTGAAAGGCTGGGGCTGTGGTTAACTGAGCTGGTGTTGGGAGAGGCAAAGTTGGAGGGTGCGAAACGGGAGTCCAAGACAGGCTCCAGGGCAGTTCTATGGTGTTGTTGAGAGCTAGTAGCCAGGGGAGCCATGAAGGGGAAGTCCACAGCTGTAGGAGTCAATGGAGGCTGCGGCATGGAGCCCTGAGGTCCTGGTCACACAATCGTTTTGGGTGAAAATGCAAAACTTTAGTTCCCTTTGGACAGTCCATTTACACCAGAATGCCTGAAATCACAGCGTTATGACAACGAACCATGAGTTTAAAAGAACGGCGGCCGCATCAGTTGTTGTTTAGATGATATGTGGAGCATTTTCACCAACTGCTGGCATTCACACCACCGCTGCAGGCTACTGGGCTTACCTGAGTATTCATACCTGACACTGAGGAAGAACTTCAAGACATGGCACGACTCCCAACCATGTTCTCTGCAAGTTCTTTTGTATGATGTGTTTTTATTTTGAACAGAGACTCAACTGAACACTAGCTCTAAAGCACTTTATATTCTATATTATATTTTGTGTAACCCAACCAGGTGTACACAGGTTGAGTAAACAGGGCCTGAGAGGTGAGGGGCTCATCCGACATCCGCGCCATCACCTTGATATACGACGCACACCGTCACTATTGTTTATAGACATGATAGCGGGGCGGGGGTGCCCGGACACCTCCAGACCTCTGCAGACATGCAAGACACCCGACCGACACTGAGCTGCTAACCTATTCAGACGTGGACCCTGCCTTCACTCATAGGGAGCTGGACCTCAAAAGGTCTAAAAGCAGTCGAGAAAAGAAAGGTTGTCATTTTCACCTTTCACCCTTTGAGTGTGTGAGGCGACAATTCGCATGGTTCAATCATTATGATCACGTGAATGTAGGGAGGATCTAGGAGGGGCCAGCTTGAAGTCTCCAGAGATGAAGGGCAGCGTGTCAGGTCCTGAGTGTGCAGCGGGCCACAGCTGAGGGCAGGACATCACAGGCTGCCTTGCATGAGCCCCTCCGATGACATGTGAGCGCTGCCCTCGGCCAGTAATGTGGTCTTGACTCTGGCTACCAAGTCCAGGTCTTTCCTGCAGAGTTGCTCTTTAATGCTGATGCCCCAAGGTTAAAGACAGCCCGCTCTTTTCCTTCGTTATTACTAAACCTCCCAATAAGCTTCTAATCAGGGAAGCGCATTAGTTAATTGGACCACACTGTTTTGTCACACAATCTTTTAACAGACGAATCGCTCGTGATCGTCACGGTTTCTTTTAGTCAAATATCATCGCTGGTTTACTAAATTGCTCTATTATCATTATTACTGTTAAGTCTCCAAAAATAAATCTAATTTCTAATGGATTAAATGGGCCCATCAGCAGGAGGGTCCCCTACATGAGCCTGGTCCTGCGCCAGGTTTCTTCCTGTTAAGGGGAGTTTTTCCTTGCCACTGTGCTTGTTGGGGGTCAGGCCCTGGGACTCTGGAAAGGGTCTAGAGACAATTTTGATTGTAAAAGGACGCTATATTAATAAAGATTGGTTGATTGATTGATTGATGATTGATTGATTGATTGATGATTGATTTGTTTTCATTAAACCTGTTCATTAAAACTGAAAGTTAGCACTTGAGTCCCGTTACAAACTTCTCTTAATGGTAACGTTTTCATGGTATCACCTGTGTCCGTCCCCATGCTTCCTAACCTTATGTTCTTTGTGCCATATTCACTGTTCAGCAATCCTGGGTGAACGTGATACTGTGTGCTTAAAGAGGGGAAACTGACCTTCTACAAGGATGCACGCAACCATAACACAACTTACAATGAAGAGCCTCCCCTCGACCTGAGTAATTGCTCGTTGATCCTTCAATGGCTATAAAAAGAAGAAAAAATGTCTTCATTCTCCGGTTAGTACGGACTCTCCTCCCGCACCACCTGAAATGCCATAAAGTATAACTTTGCAATTCCAACACACGTGCACACAGTGGCAGATTTTTCCAAACTGACTTTTTGTCCCAGTTTTTGGTGATAAAGTTGTTGGTAAATATAATCCATGGTGGTTTTCTCTGACACAGAATGGACGATGGAAACAACTTTGCATTCCACGCAAAAGATGAGGTAAGACCATCACTAATTAAGAGAAATGAATAGAATCAAATTCCTGTCGTGTTGAATTATCCGTGTTTATTTAGTCTGTGTGTCAGCGAACACATGTCTTCTAACTGGAACAATAAATCGCATCTCCAGTTTCCTAAAGTTGTGTCTCATATTTATTCTCGGTCCCTGCTTGGATAAACAGTTGCTGCTCTATTAACTAGCATGATGACTAGTTAACCTGCTTTTGTAATAAACGGTTTCAGACAGCATGGTCATGTCGTCCACAGTAAAGCTGTTCCAGAGGCTGGTGAACACGGGCACACACACACACACACACACACACACACACACACACACACACACACACCCAGCTGTGCCCTCCTCACCATGACAGTCTGTTCCCAGAGCAGGTGAGGACACCTGTGATGTGTACCAGAGGAACAGCTGAGCAGCTCCACCGCCATGAGAACAAGCGGAGCCTGGCTGAGCTCTATCTCAGCCAGGATCAGGTTGTGGTCTCGGCATCGACCCACCAGCTGTGCACCTCTTCTCTGTAGGCCAGGTCAATGTTGTCCCTGATGAATCCCGCCCCCGTGGTCACCGTGTGGTCAGTGGCAGATGGGTGATGCAGTGGTGGATGAGCAGAGGAAGGAGCAGACGAAGGGGCTCGTTGCCACTCTGATGTCCTGATAGGTGTCCTCAGGGTCTCCTCACCAGCTTATTGAGCTTCATGACTTTAGCATATTGTAAAGTGGCTTTTAATTGGTCCAAGTAATGATAATCTCTCCGATGTTCTCTGAGTATTAGTTGATGAAAGCTGACCCAGACGTGGAATCCTCATCAAGTGACAGCTGCTGGGAACGTGTCATAGTCCTTACACTTAAAAGCAGTCCTCACTTTTACATCAGTGGTGGATCTTGAGCACTTTGTCACAGTATTTTTATGCATGAAACAGCATCAACTCTACACAGAGATGCTGCTGAAAAGATGGGTCAAATGATCGTAAGACAAAGACTTTCTGAAGTGCCGCATCTTTCTCTTTTAGGAGGACCTCAAGGCCTGGACTTCAAATATTACCATCTGTATAGCTGAATATAAGGCTATGAAAAAGTGGGACAAGCCAGACATGACGCCCTTGGATCCCGACCATTCTGAGAGGAAGGAGAAATCAGAGGGGGACGTGGACGCCAGGTCAGAGAGATCTGAGCAGGCCTTGGGGGATGAGAGGTCAGACAAAGGGGATCGCTCAGAGAAGTTAGACACGTCTGAAATTGCTGACAGGATGGAGGGTGGGGCGGGAGAATCTAGTGCTTCTCTAAAGAGTAAATGACAATCATGTTTATCTTGTAACATTTCATTTCATGACTAAAGCTGGAGGAGGTGCTCAGAAGGTGGGAGGGAGGGAGGGAGGGATGGGAGCCTGTAGGTCTGTAGATCCTCACTGACGTGCTATGGGACAACTGATGCTTGGAACTGTGACTCCACTCCACTTCACCCAGATATCAGAGCTTTTTGGTGCCACCTGCTGCCGCCAGGAGGCCAGATAGCGACACAGGAAAGTCCTGGGAATCCAACCCTGTAACACTGTTGCTTGTTTAATCTTGAATTGCCACATTCTGTCTTATGGGTTCAACAGATCCTGTAATGTTCTGTCTAGCTAGATTATTCCAAGAGGTAATGAATGACAGCAATATGCATTCGTATTACTTCCCATTGTGACAAACAATTAAAAATTTGTTTATCTGCAATTTTACATCTGTTACTTTGTGCATTTTAGTTATGTTATATGAACCACAATGTCATTCCCATCTCCCAGCATTTCTGGACTGCTGTTTTAATGGAATGCCGGCGTTCCTCACGACAACACAGTGATTCGTCTTTTTCTAAATTCCTTTTTAGTTGAAATGATGCTTCCAAATTTGATTTATAGACCCGATGTGTTCAAAGTGACACCATGGTTTTGTAAAAATTAAGAAAATGGGACATCGCATGTAACAGTCCGCTAGTGCACCAATTTACCATGAAATAGGTCGTTTGGAATTTGGATTGAATTGGTAATAATGTGATATAGTAGGTGTGCGTGTGTTGGGGTTAATGCCCAATATACGCACTTTTAACATGAATCAGTAACGGTTTGTGCACTATAAAGTACTCCTTTCAGTTGGTTCAATAGTAGAAACCATAAAAACCAGAGAATTACCACAGAAATCAGCCCAGTTGGATCTGAATCACGGTCTGATTACAATATATAAATAAAAGACGGACCAAATGGAAAACTGTCAAAATTCAAGTCATTGCTTGTATAAATCTATGTAACGTCTGTAGTCCACCGCTCCGTCCAATGAAAGCAACACTCTCAAGGGGCATGGGTTAACTTTAAACATTGATGTCTCAAATATAGGGAGAAGAGATCATTTCCAATTAAATATGCAAAGTATTTGGACATCTTATAGTGTAAATGTACCAATATATACATATGTAGCTGTATCAAAGATCGTTGTCCTTGGAATGGCAGCAAGACAAATTGGTGTTGCTCATAAAGCTGGAATAAAGTATTTTTTACCTCCTTGAATGAAATAATGCCGACAGTGTAAAAGTGTATCTACTCTCTGAACCTGATTCTGATGAATCTGGTGGATACTGATGTGTAGGAACGAGAGGATCAGTGCGTCTCCCAGCAAACGTATTCCTCCTTTATGAGCTCCCCCCCCCATCAGATGCTAACCCCACATCCAAGTCTCCACCGTGTATGTGTGTGTGGGGGGGGGGACGAGATGTGTAGACACAATCAAACTAACTTCACTACGGAGGCAAAGGATCCGGCGATCACAAAGATTACGCCCCAGTGGGATTTTTCCTGTATGTTGATTTTGTTACATTTGAAAATTCCTTCAAGACATTTCAGACATGAAGTAGACAGGATATTTGTCATGCTCCCAAACCTGATACCATAAAACAAACGCGAGTCAAAGACTGTGGCCACACTGTGCTCTCTTTGTATTATATCAGATGCAACATGAATGTAGTCTTCATCTCTCTGTGATTTAAGTGCCCGGCTCTGCAGGATGGCTGACCCTTGTTTGGAAGAGCCTCTCGCTAACTACGCGCCTTTTATTGGCTTATTTGGTGAGAAGTGTTTGGGACTGTTAGGACGGCTCTGACCCACATCAGTTACACACTTTTTGCCGACACACAGTTATGCATCATGTCTGTGAGTACAAAACATATTGCCAATTTTTTCCCTTAAATTTTGTCTTGCTGACATAGAATAAAAAACTCCAATCGGAACTATTTAAATCTGTCATAAAATCACTAAAATAGACACATTTCCTCAGGAGCAATGTTGGTCAACTCTACTGCCTTTATATTATATATATTTAGGGAACACAAAACAACATATATCATAATGATGTATACATCAGCTATTTCATTATGTCATGTACTGTACATCAGTATATGATATATTCTCTACATGATAATCACACCCTGGAGTTGAATTTACCTACATACTGGTACTAGTGCATGACCTAGACTTTGATGGACCTTGTAAGGCTATTTTACAATCTTGTCCATTTGGGATAATCTCCAAATGTTTCATTTCTATACTTTTGCCTCGGTACCTATAGCTGGTCCCATTTTAGTGACAGTGGAAAATAGGAATGGTGTGATGCAGGGTCTACAACCAAAATATATTATGTGTCTGTACACACACACACACACACACACACACACACACACACACACACATAGACGTATGTAACATGTAAATATAACTGCACAAACTCTGCACAAGTTTATTTATGGTTTAAGAATGTACATTTCAGTTACTGAATTCAATTAAATTTGCCAAAACTTGTTTGTGGAATCAAGACATGTGGTATCGTCTCATAAAATTGGTTCATCACTTTATGCTTTGTCATTGTCATTTATTTCAGTAAGTCAGTGTAAATTCAGTTACATTTGAATCTGAAGCTAAACATTTGCAACTGGATAGGAGCCAAATCCAGAATCCATCCAATCATTCTGGGTTTGCCCTGGTCATGTGACAGGAGAGCCCCCTGCTGCTCCACAGGAGGCCAGCTCAAAAGCTCTGGGAACTAACTACTGTGCAACCGTCACTAGGTTCCTCTTCTGAACTGACACATTTTGCTCGTATGGGTTTGCCAGATAATGTAACGTTCTGCCTGATCCCAAGAGATAATGACATCTGCTCCAGCAGGACCTCTAGCTCCGTAAGGGACACGGCTGATGGCTTCATGTCTGTTTCCAAGCATAGCTAGAGACATTTAGCATTTTTAGCCAACATATGCAAATGAAGCTTCATGTGGGACCAATGCTTTTGATTGGACCAGAAAGCATACAGGAAAAACTCGACAAATTTTATACGCTTTAATGCACAAAAAGAGGGCTGGTAGTCTCCCTCCTGAAGTTGGGGAAGAGAGGTGTCCTGAGGAGATGAGCAAAAACCAACAAGATTACTGAATGAAAAAGTCTGAAATTTCAGAGTCATTTACCGCTAAGCTGACAAAGAGGGCAGAGCAGGACAAAGGAACAAGAGAACCAAACACACAGGGACATGCTAGTACCTCCCCCTCAACTGGCCCCTCCTGGAACCCTGCCAGGCTGGTCGGGATGGTCCTGGTAAAAGTCGTGCAGGGGTCCATTGTCCAGAGTAATCCACTACCATTCCTTAGGATTCTACCCCTACAAGTTGACCAGGAACTGGAGACCACATCAATGCTGGCGGACATCAAAAAAACTCTGGATAGGCTAGATAATCCACAATGACATGAGGAGGGGGCTCAGATGGAGGGACCAGATCCAGCTTTGAGACCGTTTCACCCATGAGTTCTGAAACGTGGGATTAACGTTGAGAGATGCAGACAACTTGAGGCGAACTATGGACAATTCATAATCTCAAAGTGTCTGACTAAAAAGCACTTAGTTTCCTGGAGTCACTGTGAAGGGGAAGGGGCTCGGTGGTGGTTGACCTGCCTCTGGGACTGTAAGGAAGACTTGACTTTACACTTTTGCAGTGACACAGGATGGTCTGTACCGAGGCCACCACCACTACATCCTCCTGGAACTCAAACAGGAGTGACTTATACCCACTGGAGGCCATGATGGGAGACATCCCAGTGGCGGTGGAGACCTAAGTGGTCTTGGCGTATTCAAGGCATGGCAGGAATGAACTCCAGGACACTGCGTGTTTAGGAGTCACACACTGGAAAGCATTCAGCAAAGCCTGGTTTGCCGAATCAGGGACAAAACAGAGGTTGGGTGGGGGGCATTGCCAGGAGGCAAAGTTTTTCGTTGCACCTCCAATACCCTCTACTGCCAAGAAGTGGCTCCCATGATGCAGGAGGGAGACAGGATGGGACCAGGCTCTGAGCTTGCATGATCAGGGGAAAACTGACAAGACAGGGCATCTGTCTTGATGTTGCAGGGGAGAACACAAAGTGGCCAAGACAGAGTGTTGGCCATGCCTGCCGGGAGGTCAGACACTTAGCAATCTGGAGGTAGGACAGGTTCTTGTGGTCAGTCCACCCCACAAAAGGCTGGATGGACCACTCCAGCCAGTGTCTCCACTTCTGTAAAGCTAAGACAACTGCTAGCAGTTCTCTATTCCCCAAATCCACCTCATCCATAAACTGACAGCTGGGATCGGGGCGTGTCAAGATGGAAGTGGCGGTAAACAGAGCCTCTAGGTGACTGAACGCCGTGTCACTCTCATCGGACCATTTGTGACCACAACCTTTGTATTTATAGTCACGAATGAAGTAATGATAATAAATTG